>NW_007261176.1:432359-437013 GCF_000164805.1 Carlito syrichta
AAAAAAAAAAAAAAAAAAAAAAGTTTGTTTTTTTGGGGGGTTCCCCCATATATTATTTTCTGTCCCTCCAGACCTAACAATACTTGGCACCAGTTGGTGCCCAAGACAGTTGTGATGACCACAATTATTTGGGGCTCTCCTCTGATCCCCCGGCCGGCTCTCCACGCTTCTTCCCCTGTGCTGTATATATGCAAAATGCATAACGCTGACTAATGACCAACCTTCCATTAACATTCAGGAAGACAGCACTATCTCTTTCCTTCTTCCTAATGTATTCCTCTAAGTTCCTGCGCCAGCCTGGGCAGAAAGAACCGCAAAGGTTTCTCTTGAGGCAGAAACATAATCTTTAAGTCCTTCCTGGTAGATTTTAACACATGCATGTATGTGCCTGAATGCTTAAGTAATGTCATACAGTTGAATAACCCAGAGATCACTGTTTGTTTTGACTAGAACAAATATTAAATTTGTGAATGTAGGAGACTTCTCCCCAGAAACCTTCATCCTGGCTAAATAAGAAAAATTTGGTAGGGAAAAAAGAAGGCAGATTTTTATACAGAGGAAAGAACTTCAGAAAAGGCATCATTGTGGGAGAAATAAAAACTCCAGTGTTTCAAAAATTGCATTTTTCAAGTTGTGACAGGACATTTATTTGAATTATAGAGAAAACTATTATTCCATATATATATACACTTTTTCTTTTTTTTTTTTTTTTGAGTTGGAGTCTCACTCCATTACCCAGGCTGGAGTGCCGTGGCACACTCACGACCACCACAGCCTCCGCCTTCCAAGTAGCTGGAACTACAGACTCAAGTCTGGCTAGTTTTTTTTTGATTTATTGTAGAGACGAGGTCTCACCAAGTTGCCCAGGCTGGTCTTGAACCCACGAGCTCCAGCAATCCTCTCTATTTTTAAAAAAATGCCAAATTTCCATCAAAATGAAATATTTGTGACAAATTAGTGGAAAGGTCAACCAGAAAGTTATTCTTGAAATGCTAAATATTTTCTGCACCTGAAGATAAGCCGTGCAAATCGCAAATGCTGAATCCTTTCCCCTTTCCCTCCACATTTCAGAGAAAATCAAACCCTCAAGAGGAGGCAGCTTTCTTTGGAAAGCTGAATTCCCAAGACAAAAGGGAAACGTTACATCTTCTGAAGTGACTCAGAATTCTAAATGACTATCTATGCTTTTAACTTCATAAATGATGGCCCTGAAAGAGATTGCTTTGTTTAGCTTGATTTAGTCCGTTTAACACACTCCTGGTGTGATGACATTAGACTGTCCATGCTGTAAAAGCCCATCGGGTGCTGGACACCCAGTCCTCTCTGAGTGAAATAATCCAAGGTCCAAAGGATCAATGAGAGGGCAAAAAAAAAGTGGGCTGGACTCTGCGAATGTCTTGTCTTCCTGAGTTCCCACAAAAGGCAACACAAAAGCCACGAGCCCTGAGGATGCCTTGGCTAAAAACAGGCATTTAAGAGTTTTGGGGACTATAGGTAGACAACGTACCCTCCAGGGGTGAAAAAACTCATAGAGCTGTTTAGAGCATCTTAACTCCGGGTCTGCAGCTTATACAAGGAGGGACCAAAAACCCCCAAAATGTATTTATTACAAATTGTGTATTTATTCTTGCATGTTTAAACTTCAGTCACCTTCAAAGGACTCTCCGTTTGATGTAATACGCCTATCGAGATGCTTTTTCCACTGCTCAAAACAGTTTTTAAATTTGTCCATTTGAATGCCTTTCAGTGCTTTTGCCGTTTTCTGTTTCATCTCTTCCACCTTGGCAAAAATTGCTTCCCTTTGAGGACTTTTTTCATCTCAGGAAACAAAAAAAAAAAAAATCGCTCAGGGCAAGATGGGGTAAATAGGAAGGGTGGGACATGGGGGTTTTTGGTCAAAAACTGCCAAACACTCAGCTGGGTACATTGTCAAGGTGGAAGAACCAGTGGCCCGTTCGCCACAACTCTAGACATCCTTCCGCAAATTATGATGCAACCTTCTCAAAACTTTCAGGTAAAAACTTTGGTTGAGCCGGGCTCGGTGGCTCAGCCTGTAATCCCGCTCTTTGGGAGGTTGAGGTGAGTGGACTGCCTGAGCCCGCGGGTTCGAGACCGGCCTGGGCAACTTGGTGAGACCTCATCTCTACAATAAATCAAAAAATTAGCCGGGCATGGTAGTGCGAGCCTGTAGTTCTAGCTACCTGGAAGGCTGAGGCGGAAGGATCGCCGGAGCCCAGCAGGTCGAGGCTGTGGTGGCCGGGAGCGGCCACTACACTCCAGTCTGGGCGACAGTGAGATTCCAACTCAAAAAAAACAAAACAAAACTTTGGTTGATGGTTTGATCCAGAGGAAAACATTCCAAGTGTACTACTTGGGTCACGCTCTCCAAAGATAATTCCATTTTGGGGGCTGGGGGGAGGGTCCTCTCATAGTGAGACCAGAATTCAGAGTTAAATCAAGCCCCTAGATATGGCAGCTAACACACCTCCTCACTACCAATTATTAGTATAAAAAGCAAAAACAAGAAATCCATTTCTTTCCCCGTGTCTAATAACCTTTAGCCTGAAGCTGTTAAAAACAAATACTGAATAACATCTAAGGAGAGCCATGCACAGGCCAACTGCTCTAAGTGCACACATCATTTAAAACTGCCTTCCTCATGTAAGAGCAATTTAATCACAAAACGGGCCAAAAATTAGCCTCCAGGAAACCTACTGTGACTTGCACATTGAGTCAAATGGAGCCGGCAAGACCTTAAAAACGCGCCCCTGACTTTGTGCAAGCATCAGGAATTCTGGGGCTGTCTTTCTGATTCATGACAGTCCACCAAACCAACCACTCAGTGAAATTAGACCCATCCCAAATGAGACCGAGAAATAATCCGCTGGTGCTGAAATGATCAGCCCTATTAGCCTAGAGTCAGCTATTATTGGCTCTTTGCCTTCTTGTGCTTTTGAGTCACTCCCCGTACAGATCAGATTGACTGTGTTATTAAGGCTAGCGACAGCAGCGCCTCCAGCCTCCCGCCATTACGGGACCATGTCACTGGGCCTGCAGGCGTTATCCCCGGGCCTCCAACCATAAATTAAAATGTTCTTTTCCACTAAGCATATTATCTTTCCCCAGTGTCAGGTCAGGACAACATTGAGGGCTGATTTTTTTAAATGGGAGAAAAAAACCTAAACAGCAAAAAAAAAAAAAAAAAAAAAAGTAGGTGATATTTGGCTTAAAATAATCTAGGAAATAGGTGCCTTTTAAGACTTATTGTTCCAGAACAGAATTAATTCTTAAAATGGAGAAACCTGCCTGATAACCCTAACACTAGTCTTTTTATTGATTGATTGACTGATTTTTTGATTCAGAGTCTCATTCTGTTGCCCAGGCTGGAGTGCAGTGGCACGATCACCCCTTCCCACAGCCTCGACCTTTGGGACTCAGGTGATCCTTCCACCTCAGCCTCCTATGTATCTGGGTCTACAGACATCATATCACCACGCTCGTCTAATTTTTTTTTTTTTTTTTGGTAGAGGTAAGGTCTCATTATGTTGCCCAAGCTGATCTGGAACTCTTGGGCTCAAGTGATCCTCTCATCTAGGCGTCCCCAAGTGCTGGGATTACAGGCATGAGCCACCACTCCCGGCCCCTAACAGTAGTCTTAATGACCCCAGAGAATCCAAATAGGTAACAGCAGAAGTAGATTCAGATGGTCTCAGTGTCTAAGCAACTCTCCGGGCAGGAATTAGGCAATTTTAGAAGAGACATTAACTCTTTCTGCAGAATCTTTGGTTAAACATCTTTACTAAATCAAACATTACTAATGACATTTTGCAGTGCTAACTCGGCACACCGACCTAAAGAAATCCATGCCCAATCTGAAAACTAAGGCCTGCCAAGCAAACACAGCAAAAAGAAACGTCTTGCTTTCACATACTTTAAGAACAAATATGTGTGCATGAAATTAGTATCCAATTAAGACAACATCTATGCATTGAAGTGTGTCTTCTAAAACCTTCCACTTGGCAATTATATAGTAAGCCATATGTAAGTTTATGTTAACGCTTAAGCTAAAAGTATTAAAATTCTATTTCTTTTCTTTTTTTGAGACAGGGTCTCACTCCGTCACCCAGGTTGGAGTGCAGCGTTGAGATCACAGTGCACTGCAGCCTCAACCTCCTGGGCTCAGGCAATGCTCTCGCCTCAGCCTCCCAACTAACTGAACTACCGACACCTACCACCACGCCTAGCTAACTGTTTTTATTTATTTATTTTTTTTAGTAGAGATGAGGTCTCATTACATTGCCAAAGCTGGTCTTGAACTCCTGGGCTCAAGCGATCTTCCCTCCTTGGCCTCCCAAAGTGCTGAGATTACAGGTGTGAGCCACCGTGCCTGGCAAAATTCTATTTATTGAAAAATAATCAAGCTGGGCTCGGTGGCTCAGCCTGTAATCCCATGCCTTTGGGAGGCTGAAGTGAGTGGATTGCCTGAGCCCGCGGGTTCGAGACCCGCCTGGGCAGCGAGACCTCATCTCTACAATAAATCAAAAAACCAGCCGGACGTGGTGGTGCGCGCCTGTAGTTCCGGCTACTTGGAAGGCTGAGGCGGAAGGATGGCCGGAGCCCAGCAGGTCGAGGCTGCGGTGTTCGGGAGCGGCCA
>NW_007261176.1:437033-463284 GCF_000164805.1 Carlito syrichta
GTTTCCCGCTACTGTCAATCCTTTGCTTATAGTATTACGATAGTTGTTCAAGGTCCACTCATGAGTGAGAACATATAAAATTTTGTTTTAAAGTAAATGTGAAGCTGTCCTCACAGGGTTAACAAGGATTTTGGACAGAAAAGTTATAATTCAGCATTAATCAGGCTGCACTTTGACCCACTTCCTTGTACCTGAGAGTTACAAAGCACTAGATACTGACTATTTGCATCCCTATTATTTCCATAGTTAGGATCTCTGACGTTAGATTCATAAGGCTTTTGTTTAAGACAGATAGGATCTCTGACGTTAGAATCATAAGGCTTTTGTTCAAGAATTACCTAGGTTGAACCTGAATTCCAGCAGAACAGCTTACACCTACCAGTTGGAAGACCCCCCCACAGAGGAATGGAATCGGCATGAGAACAGTTTCTTCATCGCTTCATCCCATGACCTCAGCCTGCACTCTTTGGCCAATCGACAATCTCCAGCCGGCTCCTGGCTCAGCCTGTAATCCCCGCTTTGGGATGCTGAGGTGAGTGGATTGCCTGAGCCCGCGGGTTCAAGACCCGCCTGGGCAGGCAAGACCTCATCTCTACAATAAATCAAAATGAGCCGGGTGTGGTAGCGCGCACCTGTAGTTCCGGCTACTGGGAAGGCTGAGGCGGAATGATCGCCGGAGCCCAGCAGGTCGAGGCTGCGGTGTTCGGGAGCGGCCACTGCACTCCAGTCTGGGCAACAGAGTGAGACTCCAACTCAAAAAAAGAAAAAAAAAAAAGAAAAAGAATCTGTAACTCAGGCTCTTATTAGTTTGAACCAGTGCCTCCCACCCAGTTCAAATTAGAGACATATCCTTAACTTTAGTAAGTAGATGCTTAGGAACAGGGAGACTCCCACTCAAAATAGCTGCGCTTTTCCACTGAAAAACTCCCACCGTCCTCTTTAACTGGCAATTTCCACAATGACAAGCAAGCTTCCAGAATAGCTTCCAGAACCATGATAAGACATTCTTAAAATATTCATACGATGAGCTTGATTTTTGTCTAGATCAATTCTCATTCTGAGGACATCCCTGCATCTAAAACCACCGGAGCAGGTCAGGGTTATATGACAAGACTTGTCACAGGGGGAGAAGGCATCAAAATGCAGACACAGTCATCGCTCGTGACATCTTTGGCTTCTGAAGGTTCTTCTGTGGCGCTAAATCTTTACTGTCAACAGCTCCACTGAGCCACACTCAAAATACACATAAATACACATTCCAAAGGAATGCCCACCGCCGCACGCTAAAGAACACGTGCCATTTAACAGCACAGCGTCGTCCCCCCCCCACCCCTCGTCACTTCTCTGACAGGTTCTCATGCTTTAACTCTGCTGTCCTTTGCTTAAAGGTTGACATGGCACTAAGGCGAGTCAATTTTTTTTTCTTATTACCCGCACTGGGAGCATCGATGGAAGCCTGGTTTTTGGTGGCCGTGGCAGGGCAAGGGAGTAAGTTCTTCTGGGATTGTGAAGTCTCCTTGTTGCCACAGTTTAAAAGACTGGTAGCAGGTTGGGCGAAGTGGTTCAAGTCTGTCATCCCAGCTCTTTTGGGAGGCCGAGGCGAGAGCACTGCTTGAGCCCAGGGGTTCGAGACCAGCGTGGGCAACTTGGCAAGACCTCGTCTCTACAATAAATCAAAAACTTAGCCGGGCATGGTAGCACGCGCCTGTAGTTCCAGCTCCTTGGAGGGCGGAAGGATCGCCAGAGCCCAGCAGGTGGAGGCTGCGGTGGCTGGGAGTGGCCACTGCACTCCAGCCTGGGCAACAGAGCGAGACTCTGACTCAAAAAAAAAAAAGACTGGTAACACTCAAAGACACATATGCGGGGGGACCCAAAAAAAACCTGAATTATGTTTTTGGAGGGTGGGGCCCTGTATAGGACAGGCGTTCCTGATAGGTGGGTGTTCTAGGAGCCCAGGCCTCAGTGTACCAGCTAGTGTTGTTGTGAGAGGCTGTGTTTGGCTTCAGTGAATTTTGGGGGGGAGAGTCTCCCAACACGTTTGCCCATTTCATGATGGGTGATTTACAAGCGCGCCCGCCCACACTGTGCTGACTGTCCAGCAGTTCTGACCAGAAACAGCATGAACCCCATGCCCCACCATCTCTATTCACTCTATCTCGCCCCAAGTAACTTTTCGTTGTTTCCTCGGATAAAAAAAGTCCTCAGAGGAAAATCTTTTGCCGACGTGGAAAAGGCGAAACAAAAAATGGCAGCAGCACTAAAAGGCAAACATTGACAAGTTCAAAAACTTTTTTAAGCAGTGGGAAAAAGCATCTCTAGAGGTGTCTTGCATCAAATAGAGAGTACTTTGAAGGCGACAAGTCTGAACATGTAAAAACAAGTATTTGTAAATAAGTTCTGGGCTTGGGGGAGTCCTCCCCTCGTAAAGCGTCCATGTGGGCCAAATGTGCATTTGTTTGCAGGAGTATATTTTATTTGATGACGGAGGTCATGACTTGGATGAAAATGGAACTCTCCCATCTTTCTTCATCAACTGTGCAGACCTCTCAGGCAGAACTCCTCCTGGTGTTCTTCACAGGTCTCCTATTTGAGAAAGATTTCTCTCTCCAGAGGTGGCTTTTCAGCGGGTGGGGCCCCAGACCTGGCAAATACACATGCTCCCCTCCACTCTGGCTGTTACACTGATCCACTGTCCTCCTAACACCAAATGCACAGGCCTGTCAGCAAATGGTGGCAAAACCCTAACCCCAAAGCGGGGTTTAGGCAAGGTGTCTGCGATTAATCCCTCCCTCCCAGCCCTTCTCACTGGGATCTTCTCGTGTTAAACACTCTTTTAAGCTTCTTTTCATTCTTGTTCAGGGCAGATGTCTCAACAGATAACTTGAAGGAAAAGTCTTTTAATTTCAGCTCCCTGCTAACCAAACAAGCATCAATGTACTCTTGAATTTTTCAAAATTCCCCATAAAAAAAAAAAATCCCAGAGTCCTTACTGATATAATAATCACTATATTTGGCTGTGTCTATGTAAAGAAAACAGGATCAGTATTTTGATTAAAAAAAATAAAAGTTTGAAATAGCAAAACATTGGAAAGATCCTAAATACCCATTCACGAGTTAAGTACCCATTACTGACTAAGTAAATTACAATCTAAAAATACAATGATATGCAGCCATTTAAAATAATTAAGTAGATTTGTGTGTGCTGTATGGAATTATCCTCGCACTATATTGTTAAGTGAAAAAATAAAAGGGCAGAGCAACGTGTATATTATACTCTCACTTGTATAATGCACACCACACACACACAATCTCAGGAAAGATAGACATGAAGCAAGGAACACTGTTGCCTCTAGAAGAGGCCTGAGAACAAGGCTCAGCGGGTGCTTATTTTAAACCCAATTTATTATGGACACATACTTTTTCCATTAAAAGTTAATGAAGTAGAGAAAATTTGGGAAAAAAGAGAGGGAGAAAAATCAATAATGATCTATGCAAAATGACTATCGGGCTAATTAAAGCCTTGTGCTAGATCTTTTGATTGGATTAATGAACTACCCATACCACAATGACAGAATGTCAAGAGCAATCCTATTATACAGCCAAGTTCACCCTTCGTGCGACGCAGATAACCTGTTTAAATAGGACTGGTATGAACTGGTTCTTCAGGACTGGTATGAACTGGTTATTCACAATGAGCCTAGACATCTTTACTTGATGACAAAATGCAATAGCTTTTGGAAGAGCAACTTTTCATCATCGAGATCACCCAAAAATAACACTAGGGGACATCAACACCTGTATCCTAGGGAACCCATTCTGGCAGAAAGAGGAACTCGGAATGGGCCCTCAAGGATGAATAAGTTTCAACTAACAAAAGTAACCGGGAAGATAGACGGAAGGCAAGACAGGCAAGTTGACCAAAGAACACACTCGGGGGTTAGGGCCCCATCGGAGTAAGGCAGATGATATACGTGTTTGGGAAGGGTCAGAGGAGAACGATGGTCTCACAGTGCAGGCCAGGCGAGGGGGCTCACACTGGTCATCTAAGCACTTGGGGAGGCCGAGACAGGAGGGCAAGACCAGCCTGGGCAACATGGCAAGACTCTGCCTCAAAAAATTAAAAAATTAGCCAGGCGTGGTGGTGGCACCTGCAGTCCCACCTACACGGAACGCTGAGGCGGGAGGATTGCCTGAGCACAGAAGGTTGAGGCTTTGTTGAACTGTGATCGTGCCACTGCATTCTAGCCTGGACAACAGAGCAAGACTCTGTCTCAAAAAAATAAAATAAAATGGCTCATAGGGCAAAGGAAAGGCTAATAATATACTTCATATGTATGTGTAGTATATATGAGATATATATTATATATATATATATATTTCACATCACTTATATTCACAACACGGTAGACTCTTCTAGTGGACAGAATAAATGGCCTGCTAAAGTTGTCCGTGTCCTAAGTTGCGGAACCTGTGAATGTGTTACCTTACATGGCAAAAGGGACTTGGCAGTTGTAATTAGGTTAAGAATTTTAAATTGGGAAGAGTATCCCAGACGATCCCGGGGGGCCCAATGGAATCACACGGGTCCCTTAGAAGAGTGTCAGAGACAAGCCGGGCTCGGTGGCTCAGCCTGTCATCCCGCGCCTTCGGGAGGCTGAGGTGAGTGGATTGCCCGAGCCCGCGGGTTCGAGACCCACCTGGGCAGCGAGACCTCATCTTTACAATAAATCAAAAAATCAGCCGGGTGTGGTAGCGCGCGCCTGTAATTCCAGCTACTCGGAAGGCTGAGGTGGAAGGATCGCCGGAGTCCAGCAGGTCGAGGCTGCGGTGGCTGGGAGCAGCCACTGCACTCCAGTCTGGGCGACAGAGTGAGACTCCAACTCAAAAAAAAAAAAAAAAAAAGAGTGTCAGAGACACAGATGGAGATTTGACAACGGAAGCAGAGGTGAGAGGGATGCCATCCCTGGAAAGGTCCATGATAACGCAGGCGGCTTCTAGAAGCCGGAAAAGGCAAGGGACAGATTCCCCCTTGAGCCTCCAGAAGGAACACAGCCTGCTGACGCCTTGAGTCTAGCCCTGGAAGACCTACTTTTGTTCTTCTGACCAAAATTGGAAGACAATAAATTTGCTACTCAGTTTGCGGCCATTTGTTCCAGCAGCAACAGGAAGGAACACGAATCTATATTACATTACCTATCCCTGTTTCACAGATGAGGAAACAACTCATCCAGGGTCAAGAGGTTGTCCAAATCTCAAAGCCAGCGACTGGAAGGACTCAGACCCGGGTGTGATGGCTTGATGGGATGTGGCCACCAGGAAGGAAGCTTGGGACCACATGTGGACATTCTGACCAGCAGATGGAAGAGTGTGTACCTATTGCAGGTCAAGAGGAGGCGTAAGGCCTCGAATAAGAGAGAATTTCAAAATAAACAGCTGAGTGGCAGGAGGGGAAGAAGAGAACCTGGCACAGAGGAGGGCTGCTGGGCCCGGGCCAGAGCCCGAGAAGGGTGGGTGGGGTGAGCGGGTGATGGAGCTTGCGGGCCAGGCCTCACTCATGGTCCATCGGTGCCCCTAGCCAGGCTCCGGATGGACAGGTGGCAGACACCGAGCTTCCAGGGAAGGAAAGCAGATCACGGAGGCACACACCCAGGTAGGGCTCCAGCAAGGACCACCGTGTGGTAGGTGTCATCGTCCCCAGCCCACGTGCCCACAGCCAGGGAGGCAAATCTACGCGTTGGGCCGTGGTTCTGCAGGAAGGGGGGTTCGGGCCCAGCGGAGAAAACAAGACAGTGTTTTCAGCAAGATGATTTTATCTTAAGTAAAGGACTTTAATTTGTTCTCCCCCCCCCAAAAAAAAGAAATAAACAGCTGATTAATATGTAGTGTTCTGAATCCAATTAAATGTGTTTAGATCATGTCTGTGTTCTCTGACATCCTTTTTAAGAGAAAGAGACAACGGCCCTCCCTGAGGATATGCCTCGGCCATGCAGGCAATTCATTTGTGACCTGTGTTTGCCCTGTTTATGCTACTGAGTGATATAAAAAATACTTTCTTTTTACCATGAAAATTTCCTTCCTCTTTCTTCTTACTTTAGCAAGTGATCGCTTCATAACTGGCTGAATCTCCCTACACTAACCAGAGGAAATATCTTGCACATCTGTCCATCACCCGGCTGCACCTTGGACAATGTAACAAGCAAGACTGTTAACAGAAACTTGGTCAAGCGGCAAGCTATTCTGTGCTTCTTTACATGTACAGAGTTGGAGCATAAAGAATAATTTATTTTCCCCAAGAAAGCAGGTTATTGTGCAAAGAATGAAGCTTCCCTAACCTAGTTAATTATCGTCATCATCAACATCATCAATAGTGATTTAAAGCTGTGTGTGTGTGTGTGTGTGTGTGTGTGTGTGTGTGTGTGTGTGTGTATTTTTTGAGTCAGAGTTTCACTCCATTGCCCAGGCTGGAGTGCAGTGGCACACTCAAGGCCACCCCAGCATCAACTTGCTGAACTCTGGTGATTCCACCCCCTCAGTCTTCCAAGTAGTCGGAACTACAGACACGTGCTACCACGCCCAGCTAATTTTTTTATTTATTGTAGAGATGAGGTCTCACCAAGTTGCCCAGGCTGGTCTCGAAACCCTGGGCTCAGGCAATCCTCTCGCCTCGGCCTCCCAAAGTGCCGGGATGACAGGCTTGAACCACCATGCCCAGCCATAAAGTTTATTAAAAAAAAAAAAACTGTTTGCAACCATTTTCTAATTCTACCAATAACCCTTCATGGTAACATGACCACGCCCATTTTACAGCTGAGAAATCTAGGTTCAACGAGGTTTAAAATTTTGCTAATAAGGCAATAAACTGACACTCTAACCCTGTTTTGATGCCAAAGTCATGCTCTGTCATTTTTAAACCCTGCTCCCTCACCAGGTGCAGTTGATTTCAAAATTCAGAAAGAATAAACAGAGTAGGTGGGATACAGAGGTTCTTGTCACTATACCCCTCACTCCCCTCTCTTTAAAATACTGCCCAAATTCTCTTCATGCTGTGTCCGTGGCAATCGGGTCTATAGCGGGTTAATTCATTGAGCATTTCTTAACCAGAGACCCGTCCGATGGGACCCTGATGACTCCGGCTTCCTACTAAGTCGGACAGTGTTTGCCTACTGCCCACGGACTGAAGACAGAGGCTTTCTTTCCCCCTACTTCCACAACCCCACACTCCCTTAGGGGAGGATGGGAGAATTTTAAGAGGGTCTTCCTGTTCCGTTCCTAAGCCACGCCTCAGTGTTTTAGAACTGCCTTATTGCCTTGACATCTTAAAATTCGACAATATAATTTTCGCTCTTTTCCGAAGTGCAAATGCTCGGTAGATGCAAGATTGGCCCTTACGGTAGCCACCTGAGACGTCCTTCTCCTCCAAAGGTGCCCACATACCATTATTCATTTCCTGATTAACAGAGCCAACTTCATCACAAGTGCAACTGACAGGTTCTCCCACTTCCTACAACATAATCACGTTAACGTGATCCCGGCCGAAAGAAAATAGAAGTTCATTCCTCCTAGGCCTCAGTGCCATGGCGAAACGCTTTATTTGCTGTTCAACCATGCACACACAGACAGTTTGTTGTGAGATGCTGATTACGACATCATTTCTGGCCAAAAATAAGAGCAAGCCTGCCTTGTGGTGACCCGCAAAAATAAAAGATGGGCCGGGCACGGTGGCTCACGCCTATAATGCCAGCATTTGGGGAGGCTGCGGTGAGGGGATCGCATGAGCCCCGGAGTTCGAGACCATCCTGGCCAACACAGTGAGACCCTCATCTTAATTCAAAGTAATAATAATAAATAAATAAATAATGAGATTATTTATAATAAAGAATAAGATTCATTCTGAGACCACAACCTGTACACAAAATGAAGGCCAGGGCACGGGAGTATTGTTCATTGCGCTTTTCTCAATTCCCTGCCCCTGGAAGTTACGACCCGTCACAGAGACAGTGGGAAGGAGCCCGGGGACTGCTCTGCTCCCCACAGCTCGCCAGTCTCAAAGGACAGGGACTGTGACCTCGCTCTGATCCCCAGGGAGGCCCAAGCCCCAGGCTTGGGCTGCTCAGCCGCACCCAAAGGACAGAGAAGCGTGTTGTTGGACGATTAGGACATCAGTGCCTCTCCCAGGCAGGCAGAAAGTCCCCATTAAAAGCTCAGACTGCTTTCCTGATTTCAGGAACGGGCTGCTCTGATGGGGGCAACCCAAAAAACAACGAGATTCCCAGGCAGGGTGACTTGAGGGATTCCAAACGGCTTGCCTGCCTAAAAACATCTCCCCAAATTGGCCCACGAAGGTGCTTGACATCCTGTCAACAAGACACTTCTTTGTAAGGGCCACACCTTCCGATATCCCCTCTGAAACCCAAGCACATTTCCTGGGGTCACGCCAACGTGCTCCATGATGACATGTTCAGCCATCAGTCCTCAACGCTCAGCCACCAGTCCTTAATGAAACTGGAAACGGCCAGGCGTGGTGGTTCACACCTGTAATCCCAGAACTTTGGGAGGCCGAGGTAAGAGGATTGCCTGAGCCCAGGGGTTCGAGACCAGCCAGGGCAACTTGGCAAGACCTCGTCTCTACAATTAAAAAAAAAAATTAGCCGGGCATGGTGGCCTGTACCTGTGGTTCCAGATACTTGGAAGGCCGAGGTAGAAGGATTGCCTGAGCCCAGCAGGTCAAGGTTGCAGTGGCCATGAGCGTGCCACTGCACACCAGCCTGTATGACTGTGAGACTCTGACTCAAAAAAAGAAATTTGAAGCCCTCCACAGTTTACACATCAGCTCCCTCTGGCCCTGAGAAGATAACTACACTTCCAAAGAAATCTCAACTACAAGCTGCTGCTAAACACTGTGTATCACGGTCACCTTGCATGGCCCTGCAGCTGCCTGGGTGAACTGTGAGCAGGTCACCCCTCTGAGAGCTGACCAGGGTAAAGAGGGCAGGCCACTGCAGCAGGCAGCAGGCTCTGGACACTACTACTTTCCAAGCCCTAAGGACAGAGGTGAGCAGAAGAGGTTTCAGCCCCAGAAGCGCCCACATCAGTGGGAGGAGAAGCAGAGGATAAACAAATATATACATATGTCAGGGCTGGGCATAGTGGCTCACACCTGTGATCCTAGCACTTTGAGAGGCCAAGGCGTAAGGATCACTGGAGGCCAGGAGTTCGAAACCAGTCTGTGCAACATAGTGAGCCCTCATCCCTACAAAAAGATTTTTTTAATTAGCCGGAGTGGTAGTACATGCCTATAGTCCCAGCTGCTCGGGAGACAGAGGCATGAGAATCACTTAAGTTCAGGAGTTGGAGCCTGCAGTGAGCTATGACAGTACTGCCGCAATCCAGCCTGGGCGACAGAGATAGACTCTATCTAGCTCTAAAAAAATAAGTAAAACATACGCGTGTGCAAGTGTGTGTGTATGTGTGTATGTCAGAGCTATAAACAAAAATAAGGCAGAGTATATATATATCTGGCAGAGCACTGGTTAAAGAGCAGGAGGCCAGGGTGCCAGGAGCTGGGAGGAGAGGGCTGAGATGTAACCAGGAAATCCCAACAGAGCTCCAGGGCCTGTGGGCCATGACACAGATTTGGCAGCTTCTGTCGGAGAGGTGCGCGAATCCACCGGCCGGGGGACACATCTTTCTCCTGCGTGATAGCTAAAATCAAACACAAGGATGCAGCCCAGCCCAGGCTCACAAATGCCAGAGTTCTAGCACCATTAACTCATCATTCTCATGCTCCCTGACAAGACTCTGCTTGATCGAGCATTGGTCAGCCTCCCAAACCTTCTTCTGGCCCGTCCGTGCACTTCCTTGTAAAATCCAGTTTCAGCAAGAACCCTGCTAAGTGAGTTTCACGAGAATTCCCACCCTGGCCATCTGATCACCCTCAAAGCTTTGCATCCTCCACGCTTCCCCAAAGGACATCTGAGCACCCTGGCCTGCCTTCAGCAAGAAATCCTGTTACGTTGATGTAGCCAGAATCCCCTCCTCACCCCTGGTGCTTCCTCTTAGTCATTTTCCATCCACTGACCACCCCCCCCAACTCTGCTCCATTGCTATAAATCCCACGTATCCACGCAGAGTTCAAAGTTGAGCCTAGCCAGGTTCGGTGGCTCAGCCTGTAATCCCGCGCCTTGGGAGGCTGAGGTGAGTGGATTGCCTGAGCCTGCGCGTTCGAGACCCGCCTGGGCAACTTGGCGAGACCTCATCTCTACCATAAATCAAAACATTAGCCGGGCGTGGTAGCGCGCACCTGTAGTTCCAGCTACTTGGAAGGCTGAGCAGAAGGATCGCCGGAGCCCAGCAGGTCGAGGCTGCGGTGGCCGGCAGCGGGCACTGCACTCCAGTCTGGGCGACAGAGTGAGACTCCAACTCAAAAAAAAAAAAAGTTGAGCCTAATCTCTCCCCCCCATTGCAAAACCCTATAGCAGGAGTCCCCGCCTATCACTGTGGTGCTGGATGAAGTCACCTCACCATGCTTTTAACAAGTGTCACGGATCATTTATTTCTTTAATTTCCCTAAAAAGTAGTGCTGATGCTGGCTTCCTCAAAGATCTTCACTGAGCTACCAAAAGGTCCTGCGTCGTGGCCCGAATTCTCCCGTGAAGCTGCCTGGATGCTTCTCTTTTCTTTGCCTCAGTTTTGCCACCTGTAATATGGACACGACGTTCCGCCACCCCCCCCCCCAAGATAAGAGCTGCAAGGCAAACTCCAGACTTGCCCTCGGACCCCACTATGAGGAAGGGCCTGGGCCCTAGTCCTCCAGCGACTCCGTTCCCCACACGTGGTGTCCATGGTTGTCTTCTGGCCCAGCACCAGCCACCCGGAGAATACTAACACCGTGCTGCATCTAATCACTAATCCGCTGGACACCTAGCGACTGCCTGCACCTCCTGGGGCCCTTCCCGGAATGAGCACTTCATCCTCTTAATGGCAAAAGATGTTGCCTAGGTCGGCTAAAGAAGATTCTGGAAATGTATCTAAACCACACCCACAAATGTAATACTAATAGGAATTAACATTTTTTTTCCACCTGCCACATACTTCAGTACCCCTGAAAAGTAGGCTTTAACATGAAGATTGGTTACACACACCGTTTTCACCATTAAACTGGAGGTACCCCAACAGTGGCAGCCAAATGAGATCCCTTTCTCTGGTCCCAGCATCTTTCTCTTCAGCTGCAGGAGCAAACCACGATGTCTCCACTCTCATAAATGCTAGACTCGCAGAACTCAAGAGGTCACCTGGCGGGCTCCAGGACGCTTCCGTCCTGGCATCTTTCTTGAGGGTAAATACCAGGGACCATTACACTAGCCATGTCTCCTTCCTTGAGCTTCAAAACAAAACCGCCAAGTCCAGCAAAATCCAGACCACAAAAGTCTCCCTTCTGCGTGTATGCAGTCGGCGGCCGGCGGTACCTTTCTCCCTCTGTGAACCTCACACAGTTTGGACAAAAAAGATCAAAGTGCAGATTTTTAAAAGGAAGAGACGAGAGCATGTCATGTCTGCAGAGCGTGTGACATAGCACCCAAGCGAGTGATAGTCCGTCAGTGAGCCCCAATGCCTCAGCCATGCAGTCATTACATCCAAAGATGATCTGGGTTCTTTAAAGAATTCATGTTGATTAAATTTCTAAATTAAAAAAAAAAACCCACACACAATGAAAACAGAAACATTTTAGGAGAAAAGAACGAGAAGATATATTCGTATAAGTTAATCTTCTTAAGAGGAAAAACCCAAAAATTTTCCTGTAAAGGGGGAAATAGTCAAGTCCTACTAATAAAATATTGACAGAGAGATAAGATCCCTAGTTCACCGAGGACTTCCCAGTAAGACTGCCACGGGCACAACTCCAGGGCCCCTTTGCATAGAAATCACGCTCTGCCGACCAATGCTGACAAGAGTACCAATATCCCTGTCACAGGACGGCTAGTGAATGGATTCACTGATGCTCAAAGCTCACTAGCAGTACAGAACATGCTAAATAAAACCTCAGCAAGACAGTGTTTTCTCAACAGGTTGGGGAAAGGTACATTTACGTGTGAGAGTTGCTAAGTATAAACTGCTACAGTGTTTTTGGAAACTAATCTGGCTACACCTGTTAAATTACATTCTAAGAACTCTGTCCTACAGAAGTAAAAGCATTATATAATGATATACGTATAGAGATGCTTATTGTCGTACTATAAGAAGTGAGAGATGGTGAAAAGGACATGAATATCTAGTAAGAGCGGAATGAATATTATAAAGCTACTAAAAATAATTGCTCTAGAGGAGTGTGAATATTCCAATATATCCACGGGGATGTATCTCTATCTAGAGAGATGTAAATATCCCAGATGGGACAAGTAAGCTCCCGTAGTCATTCAGTGAACTACTTCATAGCAATTAAATTAACTGATGAGATCTAGTTGTAGTAACAGAAATAAATTTTGAAAACATAATAACAAGTAAAATAGAAGGTTACCAAAAGATGCCTACAGTATTGATTCCATTTATATCAGCCTATAAAAGACACAAATATCCTACACTGTTTGGGCACCTAATATATACATATATAGTAAAAGTACAAAGACCCACACAAGAAGGGAATGCCCCAGCATCAGGGAAAAGTTGCCTCTGGGGAAGAGGGGGGAGGGATGGCTTAAAAGATGTGGAAATAGCAAAAACATGGAACCAATCTAGGTACCCATCAGCGGTGGACTAAATAAAGAAAATGCGGTGCAAGCCCACCATGGAATACTATGCAGTCATGAAGAAGAATGAAGTCATGTCCTTTGCGGCAATATGGATGCAGCTGGAGGCCATGATTCTAAGTGAATTAACACAGAATCATAAAACCAAACACTGCACGGTCTCGTTTTTAAGTGAGCGCTAAACACTGGGTACACATGGCCACAAGGATGGGAACAACAGACATCGGAGACACCTGAAGGGAGGAGGCATGGAGGGCAGAGGGGGCAGGGGCTGAAAAAAACTACCCACCGGGTACCACACTCATCACCTGGGTGAGACTCACTGGAAGTCAAACCTCACCATCACACAATACACCCAGGTAACAAACCTGCATGTGTACCCCGTGAATTTAAAACAAAAGAAGATGTGAACTATAGCTGGATCCAAAACTTTTTCTTTTTAAGAAACCTGAAGCAAATATGGCAAAAACGTTAATTAACACTTGCTCAAGCTGGGTGGTGGGGACATGATGGGCTGTTCACTTATTTTTCTGTACTTTGGGGTAGATTTGAAATATCCTACGGCTTTTTTTTTTTAAAGTAACCAAAGGCATAAAAGATAATTAGGAAGATAATCAATCAGGACAGTGCAAAGTTGGGAGGTGGGCACACGCGGAAGGAGACCCTGGGTCCCAGGATTATGTATGTGTCCCATCCCAACATAATACAGAGGGCACCAAAAAGATGTATGACCATTTTAAGAAAGGAAAAAAAACTATATTAAAATTGTAACACTCAGTATATACTGATAACAGAGATAAAAACAAGTCACATTTGACTTCTGCAAAGACAAGAGGTGCTCGAAGTGGTCCCCATCAGCATCCAGCCGTATCTGAGATGGCCAACGACCGCAGGACTGTGCGAGGCCTCCTGGATCTTCCCTTGTGCACGTCACACACATGACCAGGCATCTCAGACTCATCGCAAGTGCGTGCAATTCCTAGGTGTGTGGGAGGGTCTGTTGCATACTCACGCCTCCACGGTGGCTGTTCTTCCACCACGTTCTCGAATCTCAAATACCACTTCAGCATGGTCTTGCGCTCCTCAAACCACAACCGTGCTTCTGCCATTCTCTCGGACTGTCCTGCCTGTGGCGTGGGGCCGCTAGCATCCACTGCACGAACGCCGTCTTTTGAGCGAACGTCATACTACACACTGCTACCGTCATTCAACTCAACTTAGAAAAATCATACATCGATAACGTCTCTTAAAGTACGTACACATTTTTGGGGGTAGTTAACAGGCCCAAGTTTCACACTCCAGGACAAGTGACTTAACCTCGCCGAGCCTGTGTCCTCATCTGCAAGACGGAGACAAGCGACACCACAACCTCTCAGGGTGACGGAGGGGATTAAATCAGAAGATGGAAATTACACACTCACTCCTTAGCGCAATCAGCAAGTATGACTACTTCGATGAGGCGATGGGTCAGCCTCACCACACAAAATAGTCACAAAACCCTACAAGAACTCCAAGGAAAAAGAACAAGACTTTGCTGGGCCCAAATAGAACACAGAACCTTCACAAGGAAGCAGCATTTGAGTCATCTTTCAGGAGTGGGAATTTTCTAGAGCAAGCGCGTCCGTGTTCGCAGAGTACATATTTCCAGCAATGTTAGACTCTAAGTAACGAGGCCCAGGAGTCCTGAGAACGGCTTCTGGACGTTGGCCAGTTTTAATCACTTTAACTACTGACCTCCTGGCCTCATTATTTCTATGAGCTGATTTCACGGAGGACACATTGCCCATTCTTATAAAGAGGAGGCAGCATCTTAATAGGGCAACGTGAATCACTAATGAGGATGGAAGAAGAGAATAAAATGCCTGCTCTCATGTGTTTAGAGGGGAACAAAACAGACCTAGCAAACACTGAACAAACAAAAACAAGTCACTGCAGAAGGAAAGCGAGATTTGGTGGGATGATAACAAGACTGAACCAGGGCTGGTTTATTGGACAGACCCACGAAAGACAGGCCAGGTCTGGGTGTGCTACACAGATGGGGAAGGGCCCTGCAGAGGAGCGGGTGACCCTGAACTGGCAGCATCCCCGTGGGAAATGCAAGCAGGTGCATGTGGCAGGCTCTGGCAGCGATGTCCTCCGTTTCCAGTGTCTCAGCCTGTCTTAACGCCTTTTTAGGTAACAGGAGCCATGTCATAGGGGCAGTAACGTGTCCAGTGGGTAGCTGCTCACCAAACCTGTTTCTTTTTCTTCCCAGGCACAGAGCTAGGCTCTAGTGCCCAACCCTGCAGGTGCATGCAGCCACGTGATTAAGCTCTGCCGCCAATGGGGCCTAAGGGGATGAATTATGTGGCTACAACCAAGCTGGCCCATAAACACCTCTCACTTGTGACTTGCCAATCTGTTGGCTACCTGTTCACTAAGGTGAAGAGGACCCCAAGGCCCTAGAGGAGGGCAGTCCTCAAGATGCAAGGTGCCAGGTCTCAGTCCCCACATGGAAGACCCATTGCCAACCAGGAATGAATGCCCTGACTGGAATGCGCTGAGAGGAAAATAAAAGCCTATTGTATTAAGCCACTAAAACTTGGAGGCGTATTTGTTATAAGAGCTAATATCACCCTAATATACCAAACTACAATACTACATTTCCTAACTTCCTGTTAAGCTAGATAGCCAATGAGACTTCAAGCCAAGTCATTTTTTTTTTTTTTTTTGAGTTGGAGTTTCACTCTTGTCACCCAGGCTAGAGTGCAGTGGCATGCTCACGGCCATCACAGCCTCAACCTGCTGGGCTTAGCCAATCCTTCCGCCTCAGCCTTCCAAGTAGCTAGAACTACAGATGCACACCACCATGCCTGGCTATTTTTTGTGATTCATTGTAGAGACAAGGTCTCACCAAGTTGCCCAGGCTGGTCTCAAACCCGTGGGCTAAGTCAATCCTCTTGCCTCGGCCTCCCAAAGTGCTGGGATGACAGGCTGAGCCACCTTGCTGGGCCCAGGCCAAATCATCTTGTGAGGTTACAAGAATGCTTTCAAAGGGGCTGGTCGGCTACTAGGCATGTTCTTTCGTCCTGTGCCCATCCTTTCCTTCTGGAATAAGGACATAATGGCTGATCTCCAGCAGTCAGCTTGTGACCTTGAGGACACATGTTTCTTTCTAGAGTAATGGAACAGAATAGACAGAACCTAGGCCCTTGTGTCTTCATTGAACCACCATACAAGCTCGGAAGTCCCTATTTTAAAAGTTATTTTATACAAAGTAATCAGCCCATCATCTAGTTATGCTGTGCCAGTCAGAACACCAACTATTCCTACTCATTTGACCATTATGACTAGCCAAATTCACCTCTTTTATAATGAAACGGAGGGTCTGTGTCATATTGAAGAATAATATTATCATGCAATAATATAGAACCACTAAAATAACAGCAATGAAGACTGAAAAAACATGGAGAGTTTTATCTAAAACTTTATGAGAAGCTCTAAAAAGTATCTACGTGGTATCGCATAGTAAACAGAACTGGAAGTTCATGGCATAAGAGGAATCCTTCAGAAGGATAAACTCATGACTAGCCAGTCTACAGAGGAGTATCGCGTGACATTTCGGAATAGTGACCGCGAGGTATGAGACGTCTCTTTCCATTCAAACAATCTCAGAACCAAACAGTACAGGGGGAAGATGGTTCTGAGCAGAGACCCACTCACCACTACCAATAAACAAAGTGACACAGAGAGGACAGTCTTGAAAACAAAACATAAATAAACAGGATTTTTTTGATCTGTCGAATGAAGGAATGGAGACAGAATATATATATTTAAAGCCTAAACAACAAAGAAGAAACAAGGTAAGGCGCTCTACCAAATTAAGAAAAGGAGACCCAAATATCTGTGAAACAAATTAAGATTTTTTCTATTAAAGGAATGATTTAGTTGCTGAACAACCTACCCGGGGAGAGGACTGCTGAGAAATTGATGGGCTGGACAGGCCAAAGCTCTCCACCGTGTAGCATTTGGAATAATCCTTTATTGGGAAGAGGCAGATAAAGGGCCCGTTAGAAATTAACTAAGAGAGAGTTCTCCGATTCCTAGATTACAAATCTTCGTAATTAGAGACAGAAAATCCCTTTTGCCTTTACTAATAGTACCCTCGCCTCATCACTTAACAGTTATTTGCCAAATCAACCACGCAGGGAGGAAGCCCAGCAGATGCGACTTTTCAGTTTGGGACAGATCCAGAGACAACGTGATGAGCACATTACTGCTAGGGAACAAGCAACGGCAAAGCCATGCAAGGGGACAGCAATTCCAAGACTTGTCCCTCAGTTATATTTAGGCTGTGTTCTGCACTTTGTTACCAGGGCACGGAAAGCGAGCCTCGAAGGAGTAAGGACCATACCATGTGACCCCGCGCAAGACGCGAGGTGTGGTTTGGTTGGTTTCCATGTGGACAAATCCCCGGCGTCTCCCCAGCTCCCACGGAGGTTCACGATGGCAGGCGCTGTCATCGTTTTGTTTATCATGAGTAACTTGGTTCCAAATAACTGGACTTTGGCCACAGACAATATGTTTAGGCAAATAGGAGGCACACAAATAAGTGAGGTCCAGGCACCAGGAAACTTCTGACGCTGGAAATTTCCACGCGTCCCCGGCAACCCTTATCTCATCTCAGGGCAAGGCAGAAGGGGAATGAATGCACTCTGGGCAGGCCCTTGGAGAGAGCCTTACTTTTTGCCTGACTGGGTCCCCAATACGCACAATGCATTTCTGAAGAAAAACAAGTCGTCACGTCATCATCAAACCGTGATGGTCTCTCCACCAGTCCCCAAAAGGGAGAATACCGATTGTTCATGGAAACTTCACAGGGGCTGTCCACTCCCTGTTTTATTTTCAACTAGGGGCAGCCTCACATTCAGGGTCCTTGAAGCCTGTGCTCAAATTGTCTTATCCTGGACAATTTCAACTTCTGATCTATCTCAGTCTCCACCTTTAAGGATGGAACAGAAAAGAGGGAAGCTTGGAAGTGCAAGACAGAAATGGTGGGGGAGGGGTCCAGAAAAGTGATCTGCAAAAATAATTCATGGCAGAAAGCACGTGGGAACTATCCCCTCCCCCAGGCCCCAAGGTCATGAGAAGACTTTCCCGGAACCCCTGTAAATTCTCCCAGATCCTGTTAAAAAAACACAACAAACATGCGTCTCCATGTATGCAGTTGCACAAAAACACAACTACTGGTATGTAAATTAGTGAGCTGTGTTTTCCTGCCAGGATATCGACCACACTGAAGGGGCAGACTGGGATGACAAACTGTCAGACCTGGGCTAGCCAGAGACATCCTCAAGTTCAACCATCTCATTTCCCAGAAAGGAAATTTGCCAGTTGCTTACCACACTGAGATCGCTGGGTCCAAGGCTTTCCCCAAACAAGGCATTCAGACACCTGCGAGTTCAGCCCACCCAAGGCTCCCATCGACAGCTCCAAGGAAGCAACTCCACCGTGCTCTGCCAACACCCATTGGGGAGCAGGGCTGAAGAGTGCAGGGCCCGAGGGCCAGCCAGGCCTTGACTCCAAATCCCGACACCGATGCTCATCAGCTGTGCACATTTGGGGAAGTGACTCAACCACTCTGAACTTCAGTTTCCCCATACCTAGACTAGGGATACCATTCCCTTCCTTAGAACTGCAGCAAACATCACGCACTCGTGGATGTAACAGGCACATCCTCCGGCTTGACTCAAGGTGGCCAGTTGGCGTTAGACAATTCTTTCTCATGAGTTTACAAGAGAAATTCACATTTAAGTTGTTTCCACTCCCGAAGCCTTAGCTCCGTGAAGAGATCTTTATTCATCTCAGTATAACTTAGAGAAAAAATATCTTATCTATTCTTACCCCTATCTGATCATATCCATCCTGAAAGGCTCATGAGTATCTAGTCCTGGAGAAAAGGCTTTACGGTATCTTGCCCTAGAGGCTTTCTTCATGACTTTTCACAACACTCCTATTTTCTACTTGTATTTGCTTGAAGGATGGCCTTTCTTACTCAGCAACAGTGCACAGAATTTGTACATGACCTCCGCCCACCGAGTGAAGGACTGCCCAGCTCCGTGGGGTTCTCCTCCAAGGAGCTGAGAAAATAGAGTAACAGAGCCAGGCTCGGGGGCTCAGCCTGTAATCCCACGCTTTGGGAGGCTGAGGTGAGTGGATTGCCTGAGCCCGCGGGTTCGAGACCCGCCTGGGCAACTCATCTCCACAATAAATCAAAAATTAGCTGGGCGTGGTAGTGTGCACCTGTAGCTCCAGCTACTTGGAAGGCTGAGGCATAAGGATCGCTGGAGTCCAGCAGGTCGAGGCCGCACTGGCTGGGAGAGGCCACTGCACTCCAGTCTGGGCGACAGAGTGAGACTCCAAATAAAAAAATAAAAAAAAAAAAGAAAGAAAATAGACTAACAGACCCACTAATAAACACACATGAACATTGGCCATCTACAGCACCTTCTATCATCTAAATCAGGTAAATCTAAATCATACAATCAGAAAATTCAGGCCCAGGACAGGCCCAGCATAATTACTACGAGTGTCCTTTTCACCCAGAAAAGGTATCCTACTGTGGACAATACACTCTATGGAGGTTGCACACTCCATGAGTCTAGGCAAACACCCATAGTTAAGGAGTCCTCAGTGAGAAGTACAAATGAACCGTGGTCCCAGCATGTCACCTTGGTGGGGCAGGCTATCTATCACCTGAGCATTCATTTCTGCATATAAAAAAATGAGGGCCAGACTTGATAGCTCAGCCTATCATCCCAGCACTTTGGGAGGCCGAGGCGAATGGATCACCTGAGCCCACGGGTTCAAGACCAGGCCGGGCAACTTGGCAAGACTCCATCTCTACAATAAATCAAAAATTAGCCAGGCATGGTAGCACGCGCCTGTAGTTCCGGCTACTTGGAAGGCTGAGGCGGAAGGATCGCCGGAGCCCAGCAGGTCGATGCTGGGGTGGTCGTGAGCCTGCACTCCAGCCTGGGCAATGGAATGAGACCCAGGCTCAAAAAAAAAAATTTAAAAATGAAGATTATCCTACCTACTCTGAAAGTGGAGATTTTAAACATCGGACACATGCCTTGCAAGGTGCCCAGGACATCTGTACCCTTCGAATGCAGCTGCGACAATGACAGTGAAAGGTTTCATCACTTCATCTCTCTAGAATGGTTTCCTTATCTACAACAACAACTCACATTCACATATTACCTTACCTTTGACAAGACACATTATGCACGTGACTTATAAAATCTGTAGGCTGTCGGACCCTGTGAGTCTCTTCCAGAGCTAACCTCCTAGGATTCCGTTATTCCAAGATTCACTGGCTACAGAGGAAAATACCTTCCAGAAAGGACTGCAATGGTCATGGAGAGACTGGCCTGTCTGTCCTACAGAATTCTACTGCCATCTCTTCATCAAACGATCTGACTTCTCTCCGATTTCCTAAAGCAGAATGAATATAATTCTTGTCTTAAAATAATAAATGTGATGTGCTAACAAGGACAAGCATTTTGAAGGTGATTTGTACATTTATCCCTATAGTTGTTTTTTAGCTAGTAAGTGAGCGTTAAGTGTTAGGCATTAGTAGTGGCAGTAATATTGTTATGTAATTATAGTTATGCCTGTGGACTTTTGGGTCACACAACTTAGGTAGCTCCTTCACCGAACAGCTATGTGACCTTGGCAAATTACTGAATTTCTCCAATGAATACCATCATCTTTAAAATGAGAATAATACTACCTACCCAATCGACCTGTGCCAAGGATTAAACGGATAAAGAGAGGTACAGAGCTTAGAACAGTGCCTGGTGCTTAATAAGACTTCAATATCTGTTATTTGACTTATTGTTACTATTAACAGCACAATTACTATCCCCCCTATACATCATTAAGTTAAAAAACCAAATACCAAGCAACTATTCTGTTACAATTTGTTTTAAATGTAAGGGATAAAAGACCTACAGGACTGGCCAAGATGGAGTAAGCCCACTAAAGTCCAATTCTCTCATTGATTACGAGCAAAATTTCCTCCCAAAATGCAAAAAAATCAACTACTTGAGGACTCTGAAAAGAAAGCAATATCAGAAAGATTGAGAGGAAAGTCAAAATTTGAAAAAACATACATCGGTACGTTTCCTGGATTAATTAATTTCAATTAATTGATTGTATTTTTATTTAATTTCAAATTTGTGGTTCTGACCCAAAAGCAGGTCAAGTCAAGGAACTGTAGTGCAGAAAGGTATCAAAAATTCCCAGAGAAGAAATCTCCTTTTTCTGGCTGGTCAACTAGAATAACAGAGTCCCACAAGTGCAGAGTGTGATGGGATAGCCCCGGTATGGTCTTCTTTGTTCTCTCTGATTTTCTTCCTGCCTTGCTCTAAAGGCCAACCCTGGTCATGAAGCTACACTGCTACTGAACAACACAAATTCCTACAACCCCAAGAAATCACCCCTCTGCCTGGTCAGAGACACTTGGAAAAGGGGGTCCTGTGGGTTAGAGAATAAGAGGGTTCTGATGGTTCTGTTTTGGTTTTGTGCGGGGTTTTTTGAGATAGCATCTTGCTATGTTGCCTGGACTGGTCTCAAGCTCCCGGGCTCAATCTATCCTCCCACCTCGGCCTCCCAAGCAGCTGAGACTGCAGGTGAGACTCTGGTTATTTTTATCTTTCTTTTCTCCCATTGCTTTGCTCTGAGGGCAGCCCCAGTCACAAGGACCTGCAAAACAGCAAACTAACGTGTGTGGTGTGGGAGGGTAAAACTCTGAGACACAACCATCGTTCTGACCAGAGAGCTGGGAAAGGGCCCCCCTGAGATCAAGAAAGTGAATGAATCACAGACAGAGAGAGGCAGAAAAGAAGAGATCTCTGTATGAATCCATACAAGTCTCAGGCTCAGCCACTAGTTGCTCATGTGCAAAACATGCCCAAAGAAGCATGGCTCTGGAAATTAAATCACAATGTAAAGAAATGCAGAAGTCCCATACTCACTCTTGAATGGTCTATGGGGCAGACACAAACAGCACAGCAAGGCAGAACAGAGCATTGTTATCACCACCCACAAATGGCAGGACAGACCAGTCATCTGAGCCTGAACTTGATTGTTTTAAAAAGAAAGAGGGGAAGCCGGGGTGGCTCAGCCTGTAATCCCACGCCTTTGGAAGGCTGAGGTGAGTGGATTGCCTGAGTCCGCGGGTTCGACACCGGCCTGGGCAACTTGGCGAGACCTCATCTCCACAATAAAATTTTAAAAAATTAGCCAGGCATGGTAGCACACGCCTGTAGTTCCAGCTACTTGGAAGGCTGAGGCAGAAGGATCGCCAGAGCCCAGCAGGTCGAGGCTGCGGTGGCCGGGAGAGGCCACTGCACTCCAGTCTGGGCAACAGAGTGAGACTCCAACTCAAAAAAATAAAAATAAAAATAAATAAAAAGAAAGGGAGGGTGGGAGGGTGGGAGGGTGGAAGGAGAGGGAAGAGAAAGGAAAGGAAAGGAAAGGAAATTTCAACATCCTCCAGCAGATTTTAACAGGACCCAAAGTCTGACAACATAAAGTTCAAAATATCAAGGATATAATCCAAAATAACTCAACATACTAAATAAAAAGGAAAAACACAAATAGATGGCCACCCCCAGCTGATTCGGATATTGGAATTATCAAAGAGACTCATAAAGCAGCTATTATAATCATGCTCCACAAGTAAGTGGGAACACTGTTGAAGTGAATGAAAAGCCAGAAATTCTCAGAGAAAGATAGAAATTATTGAAAAAAGAAACAAGTGAAAACTTTAAACTTGAAAAATACAATTGAAAAAAATTAATCAATTAAATGAGTGAAATAACCGAATATACAAAGAGGAAGACAAAAATTCCAGAATTTATTTACAAAAAATTATATATTCTTACATATTTAAACTTCAGTCACCTTCAAAGTAATCTCCGTTTGATGCAATGCACCTATTGAGACACTTTTCCCACTGCTCAGAATAGCTTTTAAATTCATCAGTTTTGATGTCTTTTAGGGTTTCTGCCATTTCTGTTTCACATTGGCAAAATGTTTCCCTTTGAGAACTTTTTTCATCCAGAGAAACAAAAAAAGTTGCTCAGGATGAATAGAGAAGGTGGGAACAGGGGTCATGCCATTTCTGGTCAATAATTGCAGAACACTCTGCATGGTATGAGCAGATGCGCTTATAAATCATCCATCATGAAATAGGCAAATGCACTGAAAGAATCTCCAAAAAATCTCACTGAAGCCGAATGTAGCCTTTCATAACATCGCTAGCTGGTACACTGATGCTGATGCATTCCTAGAGCACTCACCTAGTGGGGGAAGCCTGTACTACAAACGGCTTGCCCCTAAAAGATAATTCTTTTTGGGGGGGTCCCTCCTCATAGATGACAGAGAAAAGAGGCAAACTGGAAAACAGAACGATCAAAATTATTGAATCTGCATAAAAGGGAAAAAAATTGAGAAAAATCAAAAGCCTTAAAGATGTGATGGACAATATCAAGAGGTCTAATATTCATGTTACTACAGTACTAAAATGAGAGAAGTCCAGAAAAAAAATTGAAGATGCCTATATATAATGAAAGGCAGGCATGTACAGATTCAAGAAGCTCATCAAACCCCCAAACAAAATAATTCAAAGAAAAGAATACCCAGACAATAACCAAACTGCTGGAAATCAAAGGTAAAGAAAGAATCTTGAGCACAGCCAGGGACAATCAGCACAGGGCATCTCCAGGGGAGACAGAGATTAGAATGAGTGTAGATGTCTCACCCAATGATGGAAGCTGAAAGATAATGGAAAAACACCTACAAATATTTTTAAATTCCATATTCATTGAAAGGCTAGGTCCCATAAAATGTCATCTATAAATAAAAATAAATCAAAGATATTCTCAATGAAAAAAAGAGAGAGGAAGGGGGAATTCGTCACCAGAAGGTATTTTCTAAAATAAATGCTATAAGAAGTTCTTCAGATTGATGAGAAATGACAGCAAAAGAAAACTTAGGATGTCAGGGATAAAGAGAGAACTTAGGAAATGGTAAACATTGGTATGAATATGAAAGATTATTTGTCTCTGTTCAAGTTCTTTATAATTAGAATAAAGGTTAAAAGCACAAATTAAAATGAGATTTTAATGTATGCCAAGGTTTTATATACATATATAGCATATACATATACATATACTATAAGGAGGAGAGAATAAAGTAGACTATTTGGTTATAGGGCTTTTAGATTTTATTCAAATGATAAAACATAAGCTCAAAGTAGGCTGTGAAAAGTAGTATGTATATCGTAATTCCTACAAAACACACACATACATACACACACACACACACAACCAGAGAGTGTGTCAACAGATACATTTAAATGAAATATTTAAAATATCAAATAATCCAAAAAAGGCAAGAAAGGCTTAAGAGAGGAACAAAAACCAAAAGATATAAAATAAAGCAAATAATAAAAGAGTAGACCTAAATCCAACTATTTCAAAAATTATAATAAATGTAAATGGTCTAAACACAATAATGAAAAGAAAGGGATGATTAGATTAGATACTAAAACAAAACAAGATCCTATTATATGCTGTCTATAAGAAACATCCATAAATGTAATTATCCAGGTCAGTTACCAGGATAAAAAAGATATACCATGCATATACAAACCAAAAATATTAATATATATAATAAACATCAGACAAAGTAAACTTCAGAACAAAAACACCCAAGAACCAAGATGTCATAGAATGATAAAAGAATAAATTCACCAAGATGAAATTACAATATTAAATATGTATTCACCTAAAAAACAGTATTTCAAAATATGAAGTAAAAGCTGATAAAGCTAAGAGAAAAAGCAGACCAAATCCAAAATTATACTTGGATGGAGACTACACCACTCCTCTCTCAGCAACAAATAGAACAGACAGAAAATAGGCAAGGATACAGAATCCCTGATCATGCTATTAGGTAATTTTCCCTACTTGACATTTATAGAACATTCTAACCACCAACAGCAGAACACACGGTCTTTTCAAGAAAACATGGAACATTCAAACTACATTTGGGATCATAAAACAAACCTTACATTTTTTTAAAGGATTAAAATCACACAAAGTATGTAACCTGACTACAATGGAATTAAACCAGAAATCAATATCAGACTATCCATAATATGCCCAAATATTTGGAAAGTAAAGAACACACTTTTAAATCATTCATCAATCAATGAGAGGCAACTTAGAAACTATCTTGAATTAACTGAAGTAAAAATAAAACATATTAAAAATGTGTGGACTACAGTTTAGAAAGAAAAGTATGGTACGCATTGCTCACATCAGAAATAAGAAAGATTTAAAACCAGGGGAAACCCCTTCAGGTCCCCTCCTCCCACGGTGGGAGCTTCTCTGTTCTCTCAATAAATCCTGCTTTCTCAAAAAAAAAAAAAAAAAAGATTTAAAATCAATAATACAAACCTCACTTCAAGAACCTAAAAAAGAAGAGCAAATTAAACCCCAAATTTAGCAGAAGGAAGGAACATATGAGGGGTCTCAAAAGTTCATGGAAAATGTGCATTATAAGAAAACTATACATGGATTTCAAAAACAGTTTGCACCAAAATAAACCCACCCTAATTTATTATAATACATCTGAATAGTGTCTAGTTTAGGTACTGAGAAGGAAAAGACATCAGGCTGAAAAGACCCCTTCCAGAACAACATGAATTTTGCTGAAACTGACATAAGAACAAACATGAAATTTATGGTGAAGTTTGGGTGCAAGAATGGGGAAATCACTGACACTTCACATCGGTGGGGGCAACGTCCGAAAGAAAGCAGCAATTTACAAATGGATCACGCATTTGCCAGTAACAGCTAGATTCATAATCTCCAAAACTGAAAATAACCCCAAAGCCCTTCACCTGCCGATGGTTAAATAAACTGTTGGCCATTGATCACTGACACACTTCTCAGCAATAAAAAAAGAACACACTATCAGTACATGCGAAAACACAGACGCATCTCAAATGCATTACGCTAAGAGAAAGAAGCCAAACTCAAAAGGTGTATTATATACCATGCAAGTATCACATCCTAGTAAAGAAAAGCTATCAGGAAACAGAACTGTAGGGAAAGGCTGTCAAAGCTTAGGGCTAAATAGGGGATTTGACTACAAAGGGGTAGGTATCATGAGGGTATTTCGAGGGCTTATGTTGTGCAGCTTGATTGTGGTGGTGAGTACATGAGTCTATGTATATGTCAAAACTCAGGGCCGGGCTCAGTGGCTCAGCCTGTAATCCCAGCACTTTGGGAGGCCGAGGTGAGTGGACTGCCTGGGCAACTTGGCGAGACCTCATCTCTACAACACATCAAAAAATTAACCAGGCGTGGTAGCGCGCCTGTAGTTCCAGCTACTCGTAGGGCTGAGGCAGAAGGATGGCCGGAGCCCAGCAGGTCAAGGCTGCGGTGGCC
>NW_007261176.1:463440-471658 GCF_000164805.1 Carlito syrichta
TGAGTTGGTGTCTCACTCCATTGCCCAGGCTGGAGTGCAGTGGCATACTCACGGTCACCCCAGCGCCAACCTGCTGGGTTCTTGCGATCCTTCCACCTCAACCTTCCAATTAGCCAGAACTACAGGCGTGCGCTACCACGCCTGGCTAATTTTTGATTTATTGTAGAGATGAGGTCTTGCCAAGCTGCCCGGGCTGGTCTCAAACCCGCAGGCTCCGGCAATCTACTCTCCTCGGCCTCCCAAAGTGCTGGGATGACAGGCTGAGCCACCAAGCCCAGCCTGTGTTAGACATTTCTTACTGCATGGGAAAAACAAATAGCACTGTTTCTTCCCTCAAGTTGCAAGACAGCTTTGGCTGAAGCCTATGCTATCTTAGTCCTCTGTAAAATCCAAACCAGGGAACCAATTGAACTAAATTGTCACTAAAACATAATTATTAATAACAGAGATTCTGAAGCAAGGCAGACCTGTGAGCTGAAATCCAGCCGTCCGCACACTCCTTGAGTCCTTTTCTGTAAAAAGGAACGCACACTCCTATCTCACCATATCGTGGAAACTAAATTCAAGAGCGTGAGCCCACGGGGCAGGGTTCAGCATTCAGACTAGAAGCAAAGGGATGCTATTTTTCCGTCATCAGAGTCAGACAGTGCTCTGTGCCACCTGAGGAATTTTTGTTTAGGTGATGCAAACACTTCTGAACAGGGTCCGAGGGAGTCCTCGATTGCTACCGAATTTGCATAGTAAGCACTGTGCTGCACGGAAGTGATATATGTGTGTGCAGGGTTACCCGGGTGCCAACACTCCAAATGTGTCACTTCACCCTCTTGCCTCAGCGAAAGCAGTCAGACGAAGTAGCCAACTGTGATTAGTGTTAGCATGAATGAACTGTCACCACTTCTGAGCCGCACTCCAGCTGAAAGGCACTCTGGGATGCATGACGTCACTACCTCGCCATCACAAGTCAGAGAAACTGTTCTCTCTAGGGGAGGAGCGACACAGGCCTGTATGCAGAAGGCGCCACTTATAATCCTGGTTGTATCCAGAACTGCTGCAGGCAGGCAGACCAAGAGATTCACCAATGTTTGATGTGAATACAAGAGATAGATGGAGACCTACAACCACATGCATCGCTGGGATTCACTGCTCTGAGTTCTGAATTCACTCTGAATAGAGGAAGATGAGTCATCAGTCCAGCAATATTGATTAAGCACTTTTTAATACCTTTGTAGAGACAGAGTTTTGCAATGCTGTCCAGGCTGGTCTTGAATTTCTGGCCTCCAGCGATCCTCCTGCCTCAGTCTCCCAAAGTGCTTGGAAGACAGGAGTGAGCCACCATGCCTGGCCTGATTAGATATTTTTTATGAACAAGTCAGAAGGCCCTGCCCTCAAGAAGCCCACCTACTCATAACAGGCCTTAATGTGCATATTATATGGCTTGACTAACTACAGTTATAGTATTGAAAGCTAAAGGGGGCTGGGCGCGGTGGCTCAAGCCTGTAATCCCAGCACTTTGGGAGGCCAAAGTGGGGAGACTGCCTGAGCCCGCGGGTTTGAGACCAGCCTGGGCAACTTGGCAAGACCTCATCTCTACAATACATCAAAAAATTAGCCGGGCGTGGTAGCGCACGCCTATAGTTCCGGCTACTTGGAAGGCTAAGGTGGAAGGATCTCTGGAGCCCAGCAGGTCGATGCTGGGGTGGTCGTGAGCATGCCACTGCACTCCAGCCTGGGCAACGGAGGGAGACCAACTCAAAACAAAAAAACAAAAAACCAAGCTGAAAGGCTCATGCATTTACAATAACGCTGCTCTGTTCTGCAAAGACCCACACGATGTGTTTATGTCCAGCCCAAGAACTCAAAAGCCTGCCATCATGACTTCCCCAAGGCTGCCCGAGTCCAGCGAAAGCTGTGGGCCTCATCCGTGGGCCTAACTCATCTTGCGAAGAACATTCAGGAAGGCCTCTTATGAATCAAGAGGCGGAAAGATAAAAGACCAGGCAATAAAGCGGCAAAACACCTGACGAGACAGCTGCAGCCAGAAGCACTGGATTCGGAGGACGTGCCAGAGTTGGGTCCCCATGAGAATTTCCTCTGCTGGGGCTGGCCTGGGCAGGAAACCCAAACCTTTGAGGCTCATGACGGGAAGACAACGCAAGCCTCACCGTGTTCTTTCAGGTGTGTGCTGTTAATTTCGTCCAGGAAAAGAAAACAACCCAAGCAAAGTTAAACAAAGTATCTTGTTCTGGTCCACCCATGATGGAACTGTCAATATTAGCCCACAAGGTCTGCTTGTTTTTCCCTTTGCTCCCTTAGAACAGGCTGAGGTCACCTGCACCAGGATGCTTTTTTCCCTCGGAAGCATGCCAACGCCCATGTGAGCTCTAGCAAGCTTTGATGAGCATGGTCTTTCTCCTAGCTGAACACAACACACAGAAGGTCTATCCACTGGTTCATATCACTCTGGGCAGGGTGGCTCCTGCCTGTCATCCCAGCACTTTGGGAGGCTGAGGCACAAGGACCCTTGAGACCAATCTGAGCAACATATCAAGACTCCCACCTCCATCTCTAAAAAAAAAAAAATAGGCAGGCATGGTAGCACATGCCTCAGGAGGCTGAGGCGGGAGGATCACTTGAGCTCAGGAGTTCAAGCATGCAGTCAGTGAGCAGTGAGCTATGACCATACTACTGCATTCCAGCTTGGGTGACAGTGAGACGCTGTCTCCAAAAAAATCATAAACACAAAAATTTAAAAGAGAACACAAACCCAAATCTGGGTATCACCCAAAGATTCTGATCCAGCTGAATGGACTAGGGCCCGCATATGTGTATGACCGTGAGTTTCCCCAAGAGATTTCAATTTGCAGTCACAGTTGAAAACCATTAGCCTCAAGCCCCACCAGGTAATCAATAACCGAGTCGACAACAGTATCTGTGTCAGAATCTACAAAGGCAGATGCTCTAATTCCCCACCCTAGATTCCAGGTCATCCAAAGCATACCAAGTTGGGAGCCGCCGCAGATACCAAAGAAGAAAAACTTGAGCGTATTTACAACAAAGCAGACCACCGACTGCAAACTAAAATTCCGCATACTGCCGAACGTGGTGGCTCACACCTGTAATCCCAGTCCTTTAAGAGGCTGAGGCAAGAGAATTGCTTCAGCCTAGGAGTTCAAGACCAGCCAGAGCAAGACATCTCGGGCTTGGTGGCTCAGCCTGTAATTCCAGCACTTTGTGAGGCCGAAGCGAGTGGATTGCCTGAGCCCACGGGTTCGAGACCCACTCGGGCAACTTGGCAAGACCTCATCTCTACAATAAATCAAAAACTAGCCAGGCGTGGTAGCATGCGCCTATAGTTCTGGCTACTTGGAAGATTAAGGAGGAAGGATCGCCGGAGCCCAGCAAGTTGAGGCTGTGGTGTCCGGGAGCGTGCCACTGCACTCCAATCTGGGTGACAGAGTGAGACTCCAACTCAAAAAAAAAATTTTTTTTTTAATTTTTTAAAAAATCAGTCAAGCGTGGTGGCACATGTCTTCAGTCTCAGCTACCCAAGAGGCTGAGGTGGGAGGATCACCTGAGCCCAGGAGGTCAATGTGATCATGCCACTGCATTCCAGCCTGGGTGACAGAGTTAAGACGCCAACTAAAAAAACTAAAAATAAAAATAAATCTGCATACTACGTAAGCACTGGAGAAGTGAAATGAAAAATAGAGGCCAAACCATCCTGCTGAAGAACCTGGGTCTTTGCAAGCCTCCCTGCCTCCCTGGGCCGAGTTCTTCCCTCCTGCAAGTCTCCATTTCTTAGCAGAGAGCAGAGACCGCCTTGGATGGATGAGAACTCAATTGCATGCACACTGCTGAATGAAGGCTTTTCGGGGCCTGTCAGGACAGCCGGCCTGCATTCATTTGCATTCATTTCCACTGCCTTCCCTGCGGAGTGACTGCACTGGAATTCGGAAAATGCCAGACTTGTACATCCGTGTCTCCGCGGCATCCTGCAGTTGCTGCTCCTCTAATTCATCCAGCGGTGGCCAGAATGAAATCTCCTGTCGCTGGGAGCTCCTGGGAAGGGACTAAGTGACCAGGGGTCCTGGGGGCATCACTGGCAGCAAGGATCACAAGCCCCTTGGGCTAAAGGATGTGAGGCCACCTCACCTGTGTACAGCCAGGTAGTAGAAACACATTCAATTCTCAGATGCACCGGCCCACGAAGACGTGTTTTTGCAGTAGGTGAAAGGAAATGATTGCCTGAGATCTTTAGACAGCTTTGGAAATAGCTTCAAAAAACCCACATCGTTTCCCAAACCCTAGCTAAGCACCTCCAAGAAATATTGATGCTGAAGGCTAGAGTTTTGGTTTGCTTTCAAGTTACTTACCCACAACATGATCTTTGCTTTAAACCCTCGGGGCATTTCCCCTGCTTACAACCAGGAAGGCAGGCAACACCCCAGATTAGTTCAGGATCCCAGCCCCCAAGTAGGAAGCAGGTGCCCAGTCTGGGAGACTGTTGATCTCAGGCCTTCGTGGAATTCACCCAGTGCCACGTGGCTACTGCTGACCCATAAGCACCAAAGAAGCCCTGGGTGGACTGAGAAGAGCCACCACGTATCAAGCACAGTGGCAGGTCTTGGCTACAGCCTGGTTTGGAACAAGGACCAAAAAAAGGTCACATTCGAAAACCTCCAAGTTTCTGGAAGAAAAGAGTGCCGTCGAACTGTGTCCAAACACGCAAATTCACAGCTAAGAAGAAGTTGGCATTCCAGATTGTTTTCAGGGAAGGTGAAACAACACTGGTTTGGTCCAAATGGGTCTCTTAATGGCCTTTCAACCAAGAGCTGGCTTCCACGTCACATGGATTCCCTGTCACAGGAACAGCTGTGACAGGAGCCGAGTCAGCACTCACCAAGGGCAGGTGACAGCCCCTGGCGTGAGGCCCCTCCCATCAGCAACTGTCACGCTGAAAACTTGCTACTACCCAGCTGAAGGTTCTCTCTGGTCTTTGATTTTGGCACCGGCTGCTTCCTATTCTGAGATGCCATCCCACTCCCTCTTTACAAGACAAAAAAATGTTTTGTTTTTTTTTGCAAGTAGAGTCTCACTCTGTCGCCCAGGCTGGAGTGCAATGGTACACTTACAGCCACCCCAGCGGCGACCTTCTGGGCTCCAGTGAGCCTTCCGCCTCAGCCTTCCAAGTAAGAGGAACTACAGGCATGCGCTACCATGCCCATTTAATTTTTTATTGACTGTAGAGACAGGTCTCGCCAAGGTGCCCGGGTTGGTCTTGAACCCATGGGCTCAGGCCATCCACTCGCCTTGGCCTCCCAAAGTGCTGGGATGACAGGTTGAGCTACCGAGCCAGAGCTGATAAGTAAATGAGCACAACAAAAGGAAGGAGAAAAAGATTGGGGCAGGGCTCAGGGAGTTTTCCAGAAGTATCCATGTTGCTTATGAACGCGGCTTTCTTCAGTACTCCTAAAGAGAGTCCAGGAAAGGAGGACACCCCATTTTTATTATTTTGGCCTAATTATATTAAGTGAACGGGTTATATCAAGTGAACAGGTACCTAGGATGAATCTAGCTGGGGAGGGGAGAGGGGAGGAGACCAGTGTGTTTACTTTTTTTAAAAAATTGCCCAAGGTGAGAGGACTGCTCGAGCTCAGGGGTTCAAGACCAGCCTGGGCAACTTGGTGAGACCTCATCTCTACAATAAGTAAAAAAAATAAATAAATAAGCTGGGCATGGTAGCACGCGCCTGTAGTTTCAGCCACTTGGAAGGCTGAGGTAGAAGGATCGCCTGAGCCCAGCAGGTCGAGGCTGCGGTGGCTGTGTGTGTGCCACTGCCTTCCAGCCTGGGTGACAGAGTGAGACTCTGACTCCAAATAATAATAATAATAATAATAATAAATTGTGATAAAATACACGCACCATGAAATGTACCACTGTAACTATCTTTAGAAGTGCAGTTCAGTGGCATTAACTACATTTACCCTGCTGTACCACCACGGCCACCATCCATCGCTAGAGCTTTTCCATTATCCCAAATGAAAACTCCGCCCTGTTAAACAAGAGTTCCCACTGCCCCTCTCCCCCCAGACCCTGGTAACCACCATTCTATTACCTGTGAATTTGTCTGTTCTAGGTACCTCACGTAAGCGGAGTCTTAGAATATTGACCCTTTTGTGTCTGGCCCATTTCAATTAGCACGAGGTCTTCAAGTTGTATCCGTGTTATAGCATGTATCAGAGTGTGTTTCTTTTTATTTTTATTTTTTTATTTTGGAGTGAGATGGAGTTTATTAAGCCACAGAAAAGCTCTCATCTGCGAGAGGGGCCCCAAACGTGGGTTGCCCAGAATGTCCCTCTTTTGGAAGGCTGAATAATAAGCCATGGCGTGGCTAGGCCACGTGATGCCCACACATCCTTCCGTGAAAATCTGGGTTGTTTCCACCGTTTGGCTCTCGTGCATAATGACGCACTTCCTTCCAGAAGGATTAGACTGAGGCACCAAGGATGCCCCCAGCACAGAGCTGGACAACAAGGAGTTCTCACCAAGAGAGGTGGCAAGCTAGAGATCTGAATTTGGGATCATCTTCTGGGAGCTGCTTCTTTCTCAAAGCGTCTCGGGATGCTTGTTAAAAATGCCCCATGTCTCAACCCTACCCCAGGCCTGCCAAATCAGCTGCACTGAGGACAGGGCCCGGGCCTCTGCATTTCACAAGCTCCCTAGGTGATTCCAAAGTCTCAGGACAGTTTGGCCTCGACAATATGTTGAGGCTCAGGGAATAGATGAGGTAAGCAACAAATGTCCACAATACAACAAGGAGAAGTATCTACTTTCATAGCAAGGAAGGATCAAAACTTCCCAGTCCCAAGCCAGGAACAATGGCTCACGCCTGTAATCCCAGGACTCTGAGAGGTCGAGGCGGGAGGATTACTCGAGTTCAGGAATTCCAGACCAGCCTAGACAACATAGAGGCACCTTGTATCTACAAAAATTAAAATTAAAAAAATTAGCCAGGCGTGGTGGTACGAGCCTGTAGTCTCAGCTACGACAGAAGCTGAGGTGGAAGGATGGCCTGAGCTCAGGAGATCAAGGCTACGATGAGCCATGATCACGCCACTGCACTCCAACCTGGGCGACAGAGTGAGACCCCAACTCAAAAAAAAAAATTCCCACCACCAGAGACAGGGAAAGTGACTTGGTTATGTGAGAGATGCATTAGGGAATCAATACAAGATCAGGAAAATAATCAGGGCCCAAAGTAAGGGCCCCAGTAAGGGCAAACAGCATAAGGGGAGGGGTCTGGCTGGTGGTTTTCCAGAAACAAAAACCTTAAGGCACTGCCTGCCCATCCACAATGCCTTCGCACAAATCTGACAAAGGCATCCTTGCATCCGGGTGGCCCTTGGCCAAAAACCTGCACAGACTGAAGCAGCCGTTGGACCTAAATCAATCTACTCCATCACCCACTCGGCCTCTGTCATTCCTGGAAAAGGAACGGGAATAACAGCATTTCCTGACTATAGTGGGAAATCACTTTATCGGCAGAAACCAGGAGTTGAAGTGTCACTCAGGCACAATGTATTTCCCCCATCTGATGGACAGAAACTAAAAAGGGGGGGCATGCAGGTAATCCCAGCACTTTGGGTGGTTGAGGCAGAAGGATGGCTTGAGACCAGAAGTTTGAAACCAGCCTGGGCAACATAGCGAGACCTCCTCATCTGGACAAAAAATAAAAAATGGTCAGGAATGGTGGTGCATGCCTGCCGTCTCAGGCAGTCTCACAGCTACTTGGGACAGGAGAATCACCTGAGCCTAGGAGTCTGTGACTGTAGCGAGCCACGACTGCACCACTGCAGAGCTTGAGTGATAGAGGGAGATGCAGTCTTTCTCTCTCTCTCTCTCTCTCTTTTTTTAGTTGATGTCTCACACTGTCGCCTTGGCTGGAGTGCAATGGCACACTCACGGCCACCACAGCCTCAACCTGCTGGGCTCAAGTGATCCCTTCACTTCAGCCTTCCAAGTAGCTGGAACTATAAGCATAGTACCAGCACGGCGAATTTTTTTTTTTTTTTTTGAGTTGGAGTCTCATTCTGTCGCCCAGACTGGAGTGCAGTGGCCGCTCCCGGCCACCGCAGCCTCGACCTGCTGGGCTCCGGCGATCCTTCTGCCTCAGCCTTCCAAGTAGCTGTAACTACAGGCGTGCACTAACACGCCTGGC
>NW_007261176.1:471678-484416 GCF_000164805.1 Carlito syrichta
GAGAGAGAGAGAGAGAGAGAGAGAGAGAGAGGAGACAGAGAGAGAAGGGCCTGGATCCTTCAATTCACTTCTTTGTGGCGTGCAAAACATCTTACATTTCCCAAGGACTCCCTCATATATTATCTTTTCTGATCCTCACAGCAACTCCGAGGAAACAGGAACGCGACAGGCATAATACAGCCATTACACAGATGGGAAAATAAAGGCTTAGGAAGTGAACGTGACTTGCTGTCTTCAACTAGATCTAGCACAGGGTGGAGGCAGCAACCAACCTACATTCGCCTTCCTTTTTATCTATGACTCTCAAACAAAAGAATGAATTCTGAAGTGCCCCTGCTTTAGGGAGAAATGGTAGATGTGCATAGACCTGTGATGTCCAGAGGGCTGGAGGGGAGGGAGGGGGGAAGGGGAGGGGGGGAGGGAAGCAGCCGGCTGGAATCCCTTGTTCCATTGGTTCAGCCCTTCTTTTCTCTGCTTCTTGAGCATCTGGTACACACTAGAGCACGTAATCCTGGCCTTAATAAAGGCCAAACAGCGATAAAACCACCAAGTGAAGAAGAGATCCGACTTTGCCACGAGGAGCGTAATTAAATTCTCATAAAACAGACTCGAGTGCTGGACCATTTGCTTTCCATATTATTTATTCTCTGTTGTGCAACTGTGCCAGACCAGCAATAAAAGGACAGGCACGGCTTGTGATGAGCCCAATTTCAGCTCGTCTGCGGGCCAGGGAGGGAGCCGGATGCACCCATCGCCCAGGAAAAGCCCCCTCCAGAAAGCGAAGACTAGACTCGGAGTCTGAAGTCGCACTGACATTGGTAACACTGGGAAGTGCCTGACCCACCTTGGAGAAGCTTTCTGCACCACAGTGTCATTGCCCTTAAGATTACAGAACGGGCGAATGACCTCTGTAATATTCCCAACAATGGGTTTTGCAGAATTTTCACTTCCTCGGCTTTGAGGGGAAAGAGGCCCGCAAGCTCCTCTACCCACAAACAAGCACAAGTCTTGAAGACTCCTGGGAGCCATCTGTCCTTAAGTCCAGAGTGACATACCCATGACGAACGTGGCCTTCAAGGTTCACCTGGCTCTACAATCACACACCTCTTTTCAATAAGACTTCCCACACGCGCTGCTTTCGCACCTACCCGGAAATGATGGGGTTCATCGTGATCCCAGAACACCTTGGAAATGCACAGCAACACGGGTGGTCAGGGGAAGGCGTCCCCAAGATTAAGAACCAGAATGACGGTGGCACCCGACTGCCTTGATGCTGGTTGGGAGCAGGAAGTTGCTTTGCGGCTGTCGACGGTCTTCCAGGTGAGTTCCTAACTAGTGTGGCTTCCGTCCCTGCCTGGGAGAGAGAGCTGGGCCCAGGCTGCAGCATCTCAGGAGACAAGGACGCAGAGTGAGGAAGGGTCAAGGCACCCAAGGCTGTATACACTGCAGAGCTCCAAGGAAAACCTGAGAGAAGTCACCTCCTGGGAGGTATTAAGAGGAGGGTACAAAGTGGCCTCGGGATCTTGACAGGACAGGTTCCCAGTGGATCGCACATCCTGCCTTTCAATGTGGTGCGCCATGATGGTTAATTTTGCGTCAACTCAATTGGGCTAGAGGGTGCCCCGATATCCGGTAAAGCACCATTCCTGGGTATGTCTGTGAGGGTGTTTCTGGAAAAGATGACTATTTGAATGGGTAAAATAGGCAAAAAAGATCCAAACCCCCTCCCCCAGTGCGGGTGGGCGGCACCTGATCCACTGGGGGCTGGAATAGAACCAAAAGGTGGAGGCAGGGCAAGCCGTTCCCTCTCCCCTCCTGGGCTGGGCGTGAGTCCGCTTTGCCCTTGGACACTGGCGCTCCTGGTTGTGCCTTTGGACTCTGGAACTTTCAACTCCCCCCACCCTGACTTCCCCCACCCCCCAGTTCTCCGAACTTTGGACTTGGAACGAATCACACCACTGGCTTTGGCGGGTCTTCAGCCTGCAGAGGGAAAATCATGGCACTCCTCAGCTCCATAATCACACGGGCCAGTTCCCAGAGCAAACATGCATCTATGATGGCAACACATGTGTGGGACTTGGGAGATTTTGACTCGCTTTTTGAGAATGCATGGCACGCATAGACATAATACACGCACACGCGTATGACGTATTGGTTCTGTTTACCTGGAGAGGGGCTGGATGGATCCCAGTGCCAGCTCTTTAGTTAAGATGCTCAAGGCCTCTACCAGAGAGAGCCATGCCTCAGTGAAGGCAGGAAAGCAGGTGTCCTGGTGGGACTGTCTCACACAGCACATCCACTTAAGTTCCTCAGGCAGGAACTTAAGTCTCCTGGAGTGAAACCCACCTACTCAAGTCCAGTCTAGTCCCTTCCTGAGAACTCGGACCTTTAAACATTGTAACTTTCACACCACCACAAAGCAGAACTCTAAGAGTAGATACTATAACCCGATCTTCCATCCTCTGTTCTCTCCTGCAGAGGCCAAAGAACCAAGGCTGAAAGCCTGGCCCCCCAGGAAAGGAAAAGGGGGGGAAACTGTCTCATCAGAACACGAGTATCCAAGGAGGTCGTCACTCTCAGTTTATCCCTCACACCCAGCGTGTTTATTCATGAAGGGCGGGGCTGACTGAGCCAAGGGGTGAGACCTCCACTGTCCACCGTCCCCGGGAGCCAGCTCCTGCCAGCACCGCCTTCTCTCATGCTCCTGCCCGCTCCTTCTGGCCTCTTCACCTCACTTGCTCTCCCGCCCTTGTTCACAGCAGCCCAGGCCGCCAGACAACTGTGACACACGCCAGGAGGGGACCTGCTACTCGGCTGGAAGCCCGGCTCCCAGGAGTTGTTTTCGGTTCCCGCATCTCATTGAATGTATTTACATACATTATCTGCAGCCACCTGGTTGCATCAGGCTGGGAGACAGGCCAGGGCCCCGCCCGAGACCCCAGCAGCACACAAAGCAGGCACAAGCGCACACACACAGACTCACACACACTCACTCCTACATATACACCCACTTACACGCACACATATGCATACATATGCACATATATACACATGCACCCGTGCATATGCACACATGCATACACGCCATGCAACCTACACATGCACACATACACAGATTTATACTCATACACACAATGTGCAAATGGATACATGCATACACACATGCACTCATATACCAATACAGCCACACATATGCATGCATAGGCATGCGCACTGAACACACCTATATGCCTGCACACATATGTGCATGTGCATAAACACACTGGCACACATGCATGCTCACATGTACACTTGTATGCATGTGTGCATGAATATACATGTATACATGCATATGCTCAAATATACACATACATGCAAACACACACATACGCACATACATACACTATGCATAGGTTTATACTCATGCACGCACATATGCAAATGGTACACATACACAAACATATGCACAGACGCACATACACACACATACACACTATGCACAGATTTACACTCATACACGCACATATGCAAATGGATACACACATACACAAACACACATGGACACATGTACAAACCCACACCCACACACATACATGCATAGACATACATATCACACAACTATATACATGCACATACATGTGCAGGTATGCACGTGCATATGCATGCACACACGTACGGGTACAAGTGCATGCTCACATGTGCACATGTATATGCATATACACACAAATACACATGCACACAAACATGCAAATGGATACACATGTACACATACACACGTGCACACACATCCACACAATACATGCACAGGCATGCACATACACACATGTGCATTCCACACACGTGTATACATGTACATGCATGTGTATACATGCACATCAGTACGCATGCACGCTCATATGTGTATGCATATACAGAGAAATATGCATGTATACATATGTGTGCATATACATGCAAACACATGTACATATGCACACATAACACTATGCACCTACCCATACACAGATCAATACTCACACATGCACGTATGCAAATACATACACATACACACACATGTACAAACACACCCACATACATACATGCGTAGACATGCACATTGCATGCACCTGTATACATGCACACACATGTGCATTCACACATGTGGATACACAAATATACATGTATTCAAACATGCAAATGGATACGCATGTACACAAGCACACATCCACATGCATATACATGCACATGGCACACGCATATATGCATGCACATGTGTGTGCATATATGCACATGTGCATGCACATGCACACACATCCAGGTACACATGTACACTCACATGTGCATACACACAATGTATGCCGCTCCAAGCGTTCCTACTCCCCACTCAGTCCCAGCCCCCAACGGGTCTTGTTGGTACATATGCACACAAATATACCTGTATACACACATATGCACGTGTATATAAACACATGCATGTACACAGATACATGCTAAGACACTGACTGGACAACATTGCACAGCTGATGGAGCCTATGCCAAGGATGCAGTGATGCTGACATCATGAAGGAAACACTGGGCTGGCAAAGCCAACGCCCCCTGCAGGGTAGTCGGCTCCAAGGAGAAAAGAAGGAGCCTGGTGAATCCAGGACTGCAGACCCTCCACGGAGCCCGGGTCCCCACCAGGCCGGAGTCCTACACATGCCTCCCTCCCAGCGCCTTGGCCTCACCCTCCTCCCGACTCCCACCACCAGCCCCAGGCAGGCTGACCGACCTCACACCGGCTGGAGAGCGCCTATGGCCAAAGGGCAAGGGAGTGTCCTGGCGCCCGAGGGCCGGGCTACCCCCTGGCTCTGTTGCTCCCTGGATAGGACCTCGGGCAGGCTGCTGTGTGACCTCCCCTTGCTCTGGAACACGGAGGTGGATGGCGCAGCTGCCTCGGGGGTCTGCCGGGGGGGGGGGGCGGGACGAGGCTCCCGTGGAACACTGCCGGCCAGGACCTACCTCGACCCCATAAAGTATGAGCCAAGACACCCCATCCCCCCGTCCAATGTTCTCACGGGCAAACTGAGTCCCAGGTCAAGATCGGCGATCCTCCACCCGGCTTTCAGGATGGCTCAGCGTCTGCTTTCCCGTCCCCTGCCTGGAGACACCCTCCTTCAGCCTGGCCTCCCCCTGCTCATCTCACCCAGCACCGACGAGGCCTTTCCTAAAGCGCCATGTCCACCGTGGCCTTGCTCTGCACAGAGTCCAAGCTGCGCCTCAGCTCCTTGCTAGAGACGCCCACTGCTCCCACCCAGCACCCTCTGCCCTGTGGCAGCCTTCCTCACCACGCCACCTACCGCATGCTGGCCCTGGACCCTGAGCTGCACCTGCCCCAGCTGCTGCCTGCCCTTCCTCCGGCTGCCTCAATTCGATCACGCTCGGGGTGGTCCGGTCTCCTAGGACTCTTCCCAGGGCATGCAGCTCCAAGCGTTCCTACTCCCCACTCAGTCCCAGCCCCCAGTGGGTCTTGTTGGCACTGCTCAGTTGGACAACGGCGACATGCTGCCCCAACAGCATATCACATGGCTTTGGGGGCCTAAGCCCTGGGGGCACACCGGGGCTCTCAACTTCAGCACCTGTGACATTTGGGTCGAATAATACTTTGGGGGAAGGCAGACTGCCCTGTGCATTGTGACATGTTTAGTAGCATCCTGGTCTCTAGCCATGGAAACAAGTAGCAGCACACAAAACCCCCAAAAGTCTCCAGATGTACCCAAATGTCCCCTGGAAGGGGGTGTTACTCTCAGTTGAGAATCACTGGGATATATTTATTTCTAGTTGAGAATCACTGGGATATACTTATCTCTAGTTGAGACTCACTGGGATATACTTATCTCTGGTTGAGACTCACCAGGATACACTTATCTCTGGTTGAGACTCACTGGGATATACTCATCTCTGGCTGAGAATTATTGGATATACTTATCTCTAGTTCACATTCACTGGAACACACTCATCTCTAGTTGAGAATCACTGGGACATACTTATCTCTAGCTGAGAACCATGGGATATACTTATCTCTTAATCTCTAGCTGAGAACCATGGGATATACTTATCTCTAGTTAAGAAACAATAGGACATACTTATCCCTTCAAATAAACCATGGACTCCCTGTGAACAGAGTCCATGTTCTTTGTTTCTTTTTATTTTCTCCAAGCACCTTGTACCCGGCTCTGCCTGCAACAGGCGCTATATAAATACTGGGAATGAAAGAACACAGGAACAAAACCCACGGCCAGGCACATGACATGACACTGTCATAGAACAGCACTTAGCACAGGGGACCTGTGCCCCCACCAGGTAAACCAAGGCTTCAGCACATGCAAATCCCCCAGGCCCCTTATGATATTATAAAGAAAAATAGAACTTCTCAATCACTGCACCTCTATAGTGAATTTAGCCCATGCATAGTGCTTTGAATATGTTATGGCTCAATAAAAATTTAAAGAATGAGTCGACTCTGCCCAGGGCTCTATTTACAGAGAGGAAAAAATGACAGCTAAAATAAACAGAACTGCTACTACCCATGTAGGCTAAGACGACCATCTTCCCGTCGTTCCGGTATTTTCCGCCATTGCTTTGTAAGCAGGATGGGTTTAAGATGAAAACAGGGACGGACCCGGCTCTGGGAGCCAGAGATGCCTGTGATTATCCTGGAGGGCTTTGGCACATTGCTTTTGGGAACTTCAGTTTCCTCATCCGTTAGAGGAAACATAAAGCCAAGCACAAAAAGATGATTGTAAGGTCTCATTGGGGCAACCTACGTGAAGGCGTTGACACAGGAAGCATTTAATAACAACACAGTTCCCTCTTCTTCGTGCTACCCAGAGACTTTGACCATGCCATTTCTAATCCACAAAATAAGAGGCACAGGACGTAGGTCTGTATTTACTTGAGAAGTTCCTGGCAGAGAACCCATACCTCGGTGTCTTCTGAAAGGAAGACTGATTAGGTGACAGATGGGCAAAATGCCCAAACCTTGTTAGACAGATAATCTTATCTAAACTGGGGTCCAGAAAGGTTCCGTGATTTGACCAAAGTCATAAGGCAAAGGATGGAGTTAGGCTTCAAAGCCTGATCTTTTCTATCCTATACCTAAATATCTTACTTTTCCAATAGAATTCTCTTTTTTCTTTAAAAAAAAAATTTTTTTTTACAGATGGGTCTCACTCTGTTGCCAAGGCTGCAGTGCAGTGGTGTGATCATAGCTCACTGCAGCCTTGAACTCCTGGGCTCAAGTGATCTTCCCGCCTCACTCGCCTGAGTAGCTGGGTCTACAGACACACACCTGGCCCAGTTTTGAAAACAATTTTGTAGAGATGGGGTCTCACTATGTTGCCCAGGTTGGTCTCCTGGCCTCAAGTGATCCTCCCACCTTGGCCTCCTAAAGTGTTGGGACTGCAGGCATGAGACATTCTGCCTGGCTCCAAAAGAATTCTGGTCACTAGAAAGCCATGCCACCCAGCCCTGGCAATGGCAGCGAAGACACTTTCTTTTCTTTTTTCTTTCTTTTTTTTTTTTTCTGAGTTGGAGTCTCACTCTGTCGCCCAGACTGGAGTGCAGTAGCCACTCCCAGCCACCGCAGCCTCGACCTGCTGGGCTCAGCGATCCTTCCTCCTCAGCCTTCCGAGTTGCTGGAACTACAGGCGCGCGCTACTGCGCCCAGCTAATTTTTGACTTATTGTAGAGATGAGGTCTCGCCAAGTTGCCCAGGCAGGTCTCGAACCCACGGGCTCAGGCAATCCACTCACTTCAGCCTCCCAAAGTGCTGGGATTACAGGCTGAGCCACCGAGCCCAGCTGCGAAGACACTTTCAAGTCCCCAGCAGAAGGTTCCTGGGACTGGTAGCCTGTCACCACTAGAGCAGATTTTCCCTGAGTTATGCTGCGTCTCATCAACCTCTGGACTCAAGGAGATCTGAGAAGAGGTGAGCCTGGCTCTGGACAGGTCCCCTAAGTGGCTGATTCTGACCCAGGAGAGAAAGGAAGAAGTCAGGCAACTGTCTTCTACCCTACAAATCCTCCAGAGAGCCGGACGACACCCTCTCGGAGCATCCTGGCTTGTCACAGTCCTACTAAATGACCCATGGAGAAATTCTCTTCCTGTAATAGGACAGTGTCGGTCTGTCCCAGAGTGCAAGGTTCCAGAACATACACCTTGTTCTTGGCAAAGACTGTTGCGTAACGGGGCTGCTGCCTCCCACCAGTCCCCCCATGAACGAGTTTCCTCAAAGCCTCCCAGTTAAGGGCAGACAACCGGCCAATGACTAAGCTGTTCTCTCCTTCGTCTGCTCTGGAGTGAAAACTCTCTCTTTCAAGCCCATTTGTCAAAGAAGAGTGCAAAGACAGCCCGCCTCGGAGGGGTCCAGTTAATTCCTAGCAGAACACCCTGAGTGTGCCACCTCCCAGAAGCCAAGTCTCGTGGAAGGGATTCAGATTCAGGGAAATCAAGCTTCACGCCTCACAGCAGCCACAAGGAAAGCGTTTATTTCAGCTTTCGGCTCCGACATGCCTTTCTTTTTTCATCTGATTTTTTTCAGAAGCAACTGGAAGGTAAGAAAATCATGAAATATGCATGGGGACACGGACCGTGGGCAGCAAAGTCAACGCTGAAGGATTCTTATCAGAAAGGGCAAAGAGGGGTGGGCTCCTGGCAGTGGAATGAGACCCAGAATCATCCATCCGCGTCTTGCTGAGGTTACTGGTCACCCTAAATGGCCTTATCAGTTCAGCCTCTCAGTCCTGGGATTGATAAAAAGACAACATATGGAAGAACTGTCCAGGAAAGCTTGATTTTCCCGATCTCAATTCCATTTCTCTTGTCCCCAGCCCATTAATCAGCAAATGGCATAAATGGTTTTAAAGCACTAAGCTCAATGTGGATGGGGGAAAAAGCAGTAATTTAGAAGCCAAGCGAGTAGATTTCAGGCATGACCTAAGGGAAATCAATGGCAACCCAGGCCTTAAAAGTTACCTGCCGCTAAAACTGTGTATGCTTATCCGCTACTTAAATCCTATTGTGGAAACCGACAAACCCTTAATTAGATGGCATTCTATTGATGAAAAAGGCTCTACAAAGCAAGGAAATATTCTTTTCTTTTCTTTATTGCATCGGAGTCTCACTCTGTAGTCCAGGCTGATTCCCTGTAGCCTCGACCTCCTGGGCTCAGGCGATCCTTCCGCCTCAGCCTCCCGAGTAGCTGGGACTGCAGATATGTGCCACCATGCCCAACTAATTTTTTATTTTTTGTAGAGACGGGGTCACGCCATGTTGCCCAAGCTGATCTCGAACTCCTGGGCTCAGGCAATTCACCTGCCTCGGTCTCCCAAGGTGCTGGGATTACAAATGTGAGTCACCACACCTGGCCTATTCTTTTTCTTTACCACCTCCTTATCTGCAAACTGTGCTTCAAAAAACTTGAATGTAAAGAAATATGGGGTTCAGCAGAAACAGTGACTCTGATATGTCTCAGGCCCCATTCTCTGAGAAGCCGTGGCCTCACCCCTCTCTGAAGACATCAGCGATGGGAACTTACCTGCAGTCTCCTGAGAAAGCATTCCCTTTCTTTAGGATCCAGGTGCTATCTAAGTTGTAAACTGAGCACATTCATGGATACAGAGTTCCTGCATACCTCTCTCTGTTCCAGAACCCACCTCCTCCTGGCCTAAGGCCTTCCCTACCTGGAAATCCTAGCAGTGTTCTTCCCCCTCATTCTCCTGGTGCCAGGTACCCACGTTCAGATCTCGGTCACAGGCCAAACGAGTCCCTTCCGTCCGGCTCAGGTTCTAGTCTCGGGGCTCCAGGTCTAGCGGTCCTACTTGTGGCAACGTCTCCATGGCCGTGCTTCTAACTATTCTCCTAGCCTCCTCTAGTCCCTAGCTTCTCTCTTTCCTCCCACCCTCTCCACCCCCATCAAATGTATATAGGAATAAGCCCTTTGGCAGTGGTCCCCAGTCTGGGGGCATTCCAGTCTCATCGCCTAACTCGAACTTTCTTGCCACCTCCTACGCTTCAGTTCAGTCAATTTTCTTGAGCCAGGCTTTTGCAAAATTGTATTTTTCAACCCCAGTCATTTGGGGCACAGATATAAAATTATAACAGACTCTACTGGAGTTTGAATAATTGCATTTCATTGTATTAAACAAGTAAAGTTTACTTCAGATATTGCTATACGGAGACACACTAAATCTTAAAGCTCATAGAATTTAAGCCCATAACAGCTATAAAAAGATATTCAGCTTGTTTTTAAATGTCACTAATGGATTGTTTCTATTGTATTTATAGCTAAAGTTTGTTACTGTCACAGAGACAAGGAGCTGTTCTTCACCTGTCGTTCTCTCTTCCATGGGATAGATAAAGCCCTGGCTTGAGGCTAGACCCACATGCCTCAGTGTGGAGAACACAATTCCCATCCTCCCTTGCCATCGGCCATGACTAGCCATCATGGCTCTCGCTGGTTCACACTGGCTCTTTGCCCCTTCTTCTGTGTCCTCTCCTCTACTCTGCTGCCTGGGGTATGATGCTCCCACTTGGGAACATGAGATCAAGCCACGCAAGACAGACCAGCACAACAGCAGGAGCCTGGGTCCCTGACACCATAAAGAACCACACTGGCCCTAGGTCACCTGCCAGGACTTGTATAACACAGAAACAGCTCCTCTCCTGTTTGAACCAGTGATCTGTAGTTTTCTATTACGTGCAACCAGTCTTCACAGATTGCTTGATAGTCACTAAAGCTTAAGGGTATGAAGTTTTTTTGTTTGTTTTTCTAGTTGGAATTTCACTCTGTCGCCCAGACTGGAGTGCAGTGGCCGCTCCCAGTCACCCCAGTCTCGACCTGCTGGACTCCGGCGATCCTTCTGCCTCAGCCTTCCAAGTAGCTGGAACTACAGGCGCGCGCTACCACACTCGGCTGATTTTTGGATTTATTGTAGAGATGAGGTCTTGCCAAGTTGCCCAGACAGGTCTCGAACCCGCGGGCTCAGGCAATCTACTCACCTCAGCCTCCCAAGGTGTGGGATTACAGGCTGAGCCACAGAGCCCGGCAGTATGAAGTTTTAAAACTTAACATGAACTTCATAGAGGCATCAGTAACCAAGGGAATTTACTGAGAATGTACTTGTCTGCATTCTTGAGAGAACAAGGAAACATTTCAGAAAACACATATATACAAAGGAATATTTTTTCTTTCTTTTTTTTTTTTTCTTTTTTTGAGTTGGAGTCTCACTCTGTCGCCCAGACTGGAGTGCAGTGGCCGCTCTCCTTAGGGTGATCCTTCAGCCTCAACCTTCCGAGTAGCTGGAATTACAGGCACGCGCTACCATGCCCGGCTGATATTTTTTAAATTTACTATAGAGATGAGGTCTCGCCAAGTTGTCCAGATGGGTCTCAAACCCATGGGCTCAGGCAATTCACTCACCTCAGCCTCCCAAAGCGCGGGATTGCAGGCTGAGCCACTGAGCCCGGCTCAGGCTGGTCTTAAACCCGTGGACTCAGACAACCCTTTCACCTCAGCCTCCCAAAGTGCTGGGATTATAGGCGTGAGCCACAATGCTCGGCCCTATTATTATTATTTTAGAGACAGGTTCTTGCTCTATTGTCCAGAGTTGGAGTGCAGTGGTGCAGTCACAGCTCACTGCAGCCTCAAACTCCTGGCCTCAAGTGATCCTCCTGCCTTGGTCACTACAGCTGTGAGCCACTGTGCCTGACCTTACAGCCCTTGTTTCTTTCTTAGGATCCATGATTTGGTCAGTGCTGGGAAATCAGGCTTCTGGACAGGGTGAGGATGGAAGTAGGAGAGGAGAACGACCAAGGGGACAGGCAGGCGTGCAGAGGTGTGGGTTCCGTGACCTGGCTCACAGCCCTGGCCCTTACCTGTGTGGGAGGCCTCGCCAGGCAGCCCGGACACGGAGCTGGACGGGCCAAGCCCTAGAAGGTGATAACTTCACGGGGTTAACCCAGCCCTCCTTACCTCCTGCCACCCCCCAGCACCTCCCGTGGCTTCTGCTGCCCTGGAAAGGGCCCCCTTTGCCGTCATCTCCTCCCACGCGCACCGGCTCCCTCAGGAAGGGATGAGCAGGGACAGGTAAGGAGGCTCACCGGAGTTCTCGGGTTCTTCACCTCCTTCCTCAGCTGTTCTATCTCCATCTTCAGCAGGTCCTTCTCGCTGAGATCCTGGGCCATCCTGCCCAGACGGACCTGGTCGCAGAGGGGAGGCAGCAGCCAGGATCACAAACCCCCGGCCGCTCCTCCGGCCAACGCACTCCCCCACTTCTGGCCTCTTCCCCACCATGTCCTCAGTGCAGTCCCCTCAGTATTCAACACACATTCCCTCCATCCCTCCACCCGCTGACCGGTGGCAAGCTCAGGGGGAGAGGAAGCTCCCGGTCTGATGGGGGAGGCACACTCTTTGCCTCTGGATAAGGACCTGGCTCAGGAGGAAGCCAAAAAAGGAAAAAAAGAGGCTAGGCGCGGTGGCTCAAGCCTGTGATCCCAGCAGTTTGGGAGGTGAAGGTGAGAGGAGTGCCTGAGCCCAGGGGTTCAAGACCAGCCTGGGCAACTTGTTGAGATCTCGTCTCTGCAATAAATAAATTTAAAAAATTAGCTGGGCATGGTGGCATGCGCCTGTGGTGTCAGTTACTTGGAAGGCTGAGGTGGAAGGATCACCTGAGCCCAGCAAGTCGAGGCTGTGGTGGCCGGGAGCGTGCCACTGCACTCCAACCTGGGCGACAGAGTGAGACT
>NW_007261176.1:484436-520699 GCF_000164805.1 Carlito syrichta
TCGCCGAGTTGCCCAGGCGGGTCTCGAACCCGCGGGCTCAGGCGGTCCACTCACCTCAGCCTCCCAAAGCACGGGATTACAGGCTGAGCCACCAAGCCTGGCGGCAAATTCTTTGATTTATTGTAGAGACAAGGTCTCGCCAAGTTGTCCAGGCTGGTCTCGAACCCCTGGGCTCAGGCAATCCTCTCACCTTGGCCTTCCAAAGTGCTAGGATTACAGCCATGAGCTACCACGTCCAGCAGGAGATACAGTCTCTTAAAAATAAAAAATGTAAGATAAAAAGGGCACCTCACTGTCGCTGGGCCATCCCGTTTCTAAGAACAGAATCCTCAAAGCGATGACCTGTAGCAGACAGACACTACCCAAGCTTCTACAGGAAACCTATTTCCACTGGGCCCAGGACGTCAAGGGCTTTGTTCGCCTCTCTGTGATTCTCTCCTTATTTAATAGCTTAAAGGATAAAGTTTGCACACTACCCATCACTAGAAGGACTCAGGAGAAAATAGGGCCGCAAAAAAAGTCCAGGTTGTGTTCAAACAATAGCCGCAAACTTTGAAAACTGCTTAGAAAACCATCCTCGCCTATCTTTAAGTTTTTTAGCGAGGCACACAGCATTCTAACAAACAACCCAATATATCATTTCCTCTATTAATTAGTGCAGTTAATTTGAAAAAATGTCCCCAGTTCTATGTGAATGGGTAATATTAATAGTCCGTTTCCTTACTCCCTTTCATTAATTCCACATATATTTATGGAGCTCTGGGATAGCAACAATGTGACCCCAAGTCGGCAGGGTCCCCTCTCTAGTGCTTGGTGGTACCAAGTACTGAGTGGGTGTGAGAGAAGGTCTTGTAATCTGGGTGTGGTGGCACACACCTGTAATCCCAGCACTTTGGGAGGCCAAGGTAGGAGGACTGCTTGAGCCCGGGAGTTTGAGACCAGCCTAGGCAACATAGCAAGATCTCATCTCTACAAAAAAAAAATAAAAAGTTTGGCATGTAACTGCAGTCCCAGCTACTTAGGAGGATGAGGCAGAAGAATCACCTGAGCCCAGGAGGTCAAGGCTGTGGTGAGCCGTGATCACGCCACCGCACTCCAGCCTGAGAAACAGAGTATGAACCCAACTCAAAGAACACGAGAGAGAGAGAGAGAGAGAGAGAGAGAGAGAGAGAGAGAGAGAGGGAGAGAGGGAGGGGAGGGAGAGAGAGACAGAAAGAGACAGGGAGGAAGGGAAGGAGGAAGGAAGGGCAGAGAGAGAGAGAGAGAAAGGGGGGGAGAGAGAGAGAGGGAGAGAAAGAGGGAGAAAAGGAGAGAGGGTGAGACAGAAAGTGAGAGAGAGAGGAAAGGAGGGGGAAAGTGAGAGAGAGAGAGAGAGCGAGCGATGGAGGGGGAGAGCAAAGCCAGCTGAGAGAACTGGAGGGATGACCTCCTTGAAGTGTGATCCCACCTATTCCCATGGGCCCCACGGGGTAGTGTATGTGCCTCACTCCTTTCTGTTGCAGAGCTAGGGTGGAAGGGCCTTTCTGGAAGTTTGGGGCTGGAGACACCTCCAGCTTGAGAGTCTTCAAGACAGCCAGGGCAGCCAATGGCTCTGGTGGCAGAGGCAGGAGGGTGAGCTACTCCTGGCTCAGCCCCAACCTCACATGGTCAGGGATGGGCAGGATGTGATGTGTCTCTTGGGCCCAGGGTGGGAGCAGGACCACTCTGGGGACCACTGGGAGGGGTGACCCCAGAGACTCTTGGGGAACATGATACTGAATGTAGCCAAAGAAGCCCCCAGGGATGAGAATCCTCCAGGAACCCAGGAAAGTTCTTGGAAGTTAAGAGGCAGCGTCTTCCATGCAGGTCCTCAGGTAAGATGATGACCCATGTGGTCAGCTGACCAGCAGGGAAGACAGGCCCTCTCTAAGCTGGCCCCCTTCCTAGCCTACAGGCTGCAGCAATTGTCACTGACCTCAGGTTCTTAGGCTCTCATGTAATAGAAATTGACATAAGGCCAAGCAGATTCCCAGACAAGACTTTACTGGGGTTTGTACAAGGGAGACAGCTCAGGAGGAAGAGTAGGGGCTGTCTGGGGTCTTTTATTAGATAAGGGAATGGGAATCACTTCAAAGGAAAGGAATGTCAGCATGATGAGGGAGGGGTTTTAACTGAGTAAGCACAGGGTAGAGACATACTTCTTCGTAATTTGCTTGTATAAAAATGGCAGATAAATCCCACCTGGGATGGAATTGTAGTATTAAGGAAGCTAGGGTTAAAATAGGACATTCTCAGCCGGGCTCGGTGGCTCAGCCTGTAATCCCGCCCTTTGGGAGGCTGAGGTGAGTGGATTGCCTGAGCTTGCGGGTTCGAGACCCGCCTGGGCCACTTGGCGAGACCTCATCTCTACAATAAATCAAAAATTAGCTGGGTGTGGTAGCGCATGCCTCTACTTGGAAGGCTGAGGCGGAAGGATCGCCGGACCCAGCAGGTGAGGCTGTGGTGGCTGGGAGCGGCCTCTGCATTCCAGTGTGAGTGACAGAGTGAGACTTCAGCTCAAAAAAAAAAAAAAAAAAATTAGGACATTCTGATCCTTGAGCATGTGAGAGGGTGAGTGATCAGGAGGTTATCATTTCAAGCAAGATTTGTGGTGAATCACCGTTTATCCCGATTTGCTTTTCTTGGATGGAGTCTGCAGGATGGCTCCCTCTGGAGTGTTGTTGCCAAGTCTGGTAGCTGAAATACGTGAGGGAGCCAGGTCCCATCCCTACTCTGTTTGCCATGTCAGCTGGCCCAGGCCTGCCGTCTCTTTCCCACAATCCTCTCTCATGCCAAGAAAAACACGAATTCAAAAGCACAGTTTGGATTCAGAATTAACAGAAGAGACCAATCATCAAAAATGAAAGAGAAAGAAAAGAAAAAGGGCAAATGTCCTCTGTCCGGTGTTGCCTCCCAAGCACTATCCTTCCATGGCGAGGCCTGACGAGGGCAGGACAGGAGGCCTGGGGCAGGATTGCTAGGGTCGCAGCCTCAGGCATCTGCTGAAAACCAGAGGCTTTTGAGGGGCTGCTCAGGCTCCTCGCTGGTGACCCAAGGCAGGACTGCCATTTCCTGGGTTGTACAGTCGAGCCAGGTCCCTGCCCAGCTGCTCACACAACTCCCGAGGAGGCCCCCACCAGATGGAGCTGTCTGTTGTTCACTTCTGGGTCGTGTCTCTTCTTTCCCCCACCACCTCCAAGAGGGCCGCGAGAAGGCTTGCAGGAACAGCAGCAGCCAACATTCATTTGGCACCCGGGTTGTGCCAGAGGCTATGCTAAGCCCCACCGAACCTTGTTGAGGAATCCTGGAAACCTCTGAGTTCAGCTCAATGATTGTAGCCATTTTATAGACGAGAAGGCTAAGGCTTAAAAGAGGCCAGTAATCCTGGGAAGTAGTAGGTGCCCAAGCAGACTAACATGAGGATAATGCACTTTCACACTATAGCAATATTACAAAATCCACCCATGAAAAACAGCTGGGAGCTCCCTGTCTCGTTCCATTCACTGGAAGCCAGGATTCCAATAGATTTTCTGCTCACTGGAGCACCTGGCATATTGTGGGGCTCCATGAAGGTTTGTTGAGTGCATATGTGTTGTCTGGTCTCTAATCTACACTTGGTACATGAACATGTGGAAGTCTCTTCTTGCAGCAATTGGTTGCCTCTTTAAAAAAAAAAACAGGTATCATTGTGATTTATTTCTGAGCCTATCTGTCTCTTTATCAGAAGTAAGCTAAATGAAAGCTTTTGCACCACCTATTCCAAAAAGTACTTACAAATTTTTACCCTTGCTTTTATCTTTTTAAAAGCATTTATTTTTGAATTTTTTGAATTTTTGAATGCACACATAATAATTGTATATGTTAATGGAGGACATAGTGATCTTTTGATACATGTGACGTAGAGTGATCAGATCAGAGTAACTAGCATGTCCATTATCTTACACATTTATCTTTTCTTTGTAATGGAAACATTTAATATCCTCCTTCTAGCCGTTTGAAACTATATATTGTTAGCTGTAATCATATTCAGTGCTGCAGAACACTAGAATGTATTCCTTCTGCCTAACTGCAGTGTTAACAAATTCCTCCCTATGCCCCGTTCCCCGCTCTTCCTTCCCAGCTTCTAGTATTCTCTGCCCTACTTCTGACTTCTTGAGATCAACATGTTTTAGCTTCCACATGAGTGAGAATATATGGGGTTTAACTTTGTGTTTCTGGATTATTTCACTTAATATAGTGTCCTTCAGTTTCATCCATGTTGTTGCAAATGACACAATGTCATTATTTTTTGTAGCTGAATCGTATTCCATCACTTACATATGTCAGGTTTTCTTTATCCAGTCATCTATTGTTGAACACCTAGGTTTATTCCATATCCTGACTATTGTGAGTTACGCTGTAATCAACATGGGAGTGCAGACATCTCTTTGATTCACAAATTTCCTTTCCTTTGGATAATTCCCAGATGGGTTATATAGTAATTCTATTTGTAGTTTTCTGAGAGACCTCCATACTGTTCTCCACAGTGGCTGTATTGGTTCAAAAACTTGTTTTTAATTTCTTGGAGTGTTGGTTTGATTCTGCCCTGAAGAATTTTCCAACCATTTCTGACAAGGTGTATTAAATACTGTGCCAAAAATTCCCTGGCAATTTTACTAAAATATAGGCTCTAACTCAGGTCAGTTGTAGGGTCTGGGACCCAACTTTTCTCACAAGCTCCAGGGTGATCCTATGCTCCTTATTTGAGGTTCATGCTTTGAGAAGCAAGAGGTTGGACACTACCTAGGGTTTGATTCACTTTATTTACAGAAATAAAATATGTTTTCTGATCCTTACCCTCAAAAGATAGGGCCATCTCTAGAATAAAACGAAGAAGACTGTTATGGGTCAAATTGTGTCCCCAATAATTTGTAACCCCCAGTACCTCAGAACGTGACTATATTTAGAAGAAGGGTCATGGCAGATATAACTCATTAAATTAAGACGAGGTCATACCGGGGTAGGGTGGTTCTAATATGATACGACTGGTGTCCTTATAAAAAGGGAGAGTTGGACACAGACACACACACAAGGAGAACACCATGGTAGCATGAAGGCAGGAATCAAGGGGAGGTATCTACAAGTCAAGGAATACCAGAGGTTGCCAGCCAGAGGCCAGGGGAGACCCCAGAGACAGATCTTCCCTCAGGGCCCTCAGAAAGAACCAGCCCTGTCAGCACCTTGACCTTGGACTTGCAGTCTTGGACTTGTGAGAGAATGAGCGTCTGTTGTTTGAGTCCTCTAGTCCATGATGCTTTGTTTTGGTGCCCAAGCAGATTAACATGCGAGTAATGCATTTCACATTATACAATATTACAGAATCCACCCATGAAAAGAGAGCTGGGAGCTCCCTGTCTCAGTCCATTATCTGGAAGCTGAGTGTGATGAACAAGGTGCATCTGCATGTAAAAGGTATATCTTTTATATGCAGTTCATAGAGGAAGCACTACTCATTAGTACCTAACTAATACTTTCCTTGTCACCTTTCCCTTTAGTTAGCTTTACTCAAGTCTGAGTTTGCTCCATGGACGTTCTGTCACGACTATTCTTGTGAACAAGACTCAGAATACAATGCTCCCTGGCCTCTGCCTGTGGTGTTCCCCGGCCTTGGCCTGGGATGCTCCCTGGCTCAAGCCTGTAGTACTACCTGGGCTCAGCCTGGGGTACTCTCTGTCCTCAGCCTGTGGTACTCCCTGGCCTCACTCTGCGGTGCTTCCTGGTCTCAGCTTGTGGTGCTCCCTGGGCATTGACATCTAACTTTTCTCTTCTTACCTGATACATCTGCAGTTTTCTGTACCTGTACCTTAAGTCTCCTGGTTCTTCCAGGCTCAACATCAGAGCCTTCTTCCATAGGATGCCTCCCTTGGCTACATGTGTGTATATCTCTTGGTTTTATACCCTTTTGGGTTCAGCATAGTCTCCTGGGGGCTGTCTGAATGTTCTCTAGCAGGTGCAATTCTAACAATGCTCCATAAGATCCTGTCCCCTGGTTATTCAATCTGATGCGAATTTGAGACTACTATGGAGGATTTTCTGGATGTAATTACTATCCTGAGTCACTTGAGCTTACAATACAATGTGGGATATTATACAGGTGGGCATGACCCAACCAGGTAATCTCTTTGAAAGCGGAAAGTTTTCTCCAGCTGGCAGCAGAAGAGGAAGTCAGAATCCAACACAAGAAGTATTTAACATGTGTTGCTGCCTTGAAGATTTGGTAGGGGAGGGGGGCATGTGAAGGAATGCAGGCAGCCTCTAGAAGCTGAGATCAGCCATGACTGGCAGCCCACAAGGAAGAGGGGATCTCTGTCCTGCAACCACAAGGACCCAAATTCTGTCACCAACTTGCACAAGCTCAGAGCCTGCAAGTCATACCCAGCCAAGCCGACACCTTGATTTAGGTTTGTGAGGTCCACAAGTAGAGAACTAGGAGAGACTGCACTTTTACCTGCAGTCTAGGGGATGATGAGTTGGTGCTGCTTTCAGTTGCTAAGTTGCTGGTACTTTGTTACATAGCAATGGATAACTAATACACAGCCCCGCCTGCCAAAGCCTGGGAAAGCACTGCTTGCTCCCTGCCACCCTCCCACTTTCCTGCAGGGTTGGAACTCCACATGGGGCTTTCTGTCCACTGCCCAGCTACTCGCTGACACTGCTCCACTGCCTGCCGATGGTCACTATGGTTTTTCTGTGTTTGTTGAGGAAAGTCTGCAGCACAGCCAGATGCCCATAAGGCTTCCTGTAATAGGGTCTCCTATTTAGCTGAAAATAAGTGAAACCCTGCACATGTCTGTAATTTGAAATCAGCTTAGCTGAAGTCAAGTTAAATGACTCTCAGATGTGAAAATAAATCTAAGTGGAAGAAAATTAAAACTTAGGAGAACCACCTTCCTGCTGCTAAAATCAAAGCCCATCTGTCGATTTTTATGTGACTGTACATTTATACCCATAAAATAAAAGTGTTGCTGGGCTGAACAGACACCAGTGGAAAAATGAACTAGTTCAGTTCACTCCCCCAGCAATACTTAGGACAGCATCTCACCTATGCCCACCATGCTGCCCTGAGGATCTTAGTCCATTCCAGTTGCGATAGCATAGTGTATCTTTGTTCTCACAGTTGTATAGACTGGCAAGTCCAAGGTCAAGGCACTGACAAATTTGGTGTCTGGTGAGGGCTCACTTCTTGGTTCATAGGTGACATTTTCTTGTTGTGTTCTCACTTGGAAAAGATGAGGGATCTCTCTGTAGCCTCATGATCTAATCACCTCCCAAAGACCTCACCTTCTAGTACCATCATCTTAGGGGTTAGGATTTCTACTTAAGAATTTTGGGGGAGACACATTCAGACCAGAGTATTGAGCAAGTTGTTAACTGTAACTCTTTTAATATCAGGCTATTCACCTTTAAAACTGTGTGATTATTTGATTCATATCAAATAACGTGACTTTGTTTTGTAAAATTTTAAAACATTTTCTCCCAAATCACTATCCTTTTCATTGTCTCATTTTATTTTTATTATTTTGTCAGCAAGGAAGTGGAGGCACCCCTGAGTATGGGTTCAAAAATACTAGAACAAAGTCTCAGTGCTACTTTTTGCTATCTGTGTGACTTGGGGAAATTCCTCACCCATGTTATGCTCTGGTTCTCTCGGTCCCCAAGTGGGTGAACCAACCTCTCCACCTAGTGATGACCATGAAAGCAATTTTTACCCTGCAGAGGGCTGCTCTGTACATGGTTCTTATGCTTTTTTCCTTGCCAATCAGATGAATCAAGGGACTTCCCTGAGGTTAGGATATACTCAGGAGGAACTGATGGTCAAGGCTTTGTGACTCTTAAGCTAGAGGCTTCCTCCTCCTTCCTTCCTTCCTTCTTTCCTTCCCTCCCTCCCTCCTTCCTTCCTTCCTTCCTTCTCTCTCTCTCCTTTTCCCTCCCTCCCTCCTTCCTTCCCTCTTTTTCTCTTTCAACTTACCTTGGTACATCCCGTGATGGGAAGTGGAAGATTTCAAAGAGCTGTAACCATTCTAAAAGCAGAAGAGAAAGGCATTCTTTCAGTGTGGCCCTTCAGACTGTTAGTCTGTTACCTCCTTGGTTTCTTTTTTTTTTTTTTTGGCATTGGGATTTGAAAGCAAGACAAGATGTCTATCTGTGAGCTCCTACTAGAAGAAAATTCTCACAATTTCTTTCTTTCTCCATTAGTGCTTAACTGCTTGTAGACAGACGTCCGCCTCAGGTATTCCACAGAATGGGCTTTATTCAACAAAGAAGTGACACCCTAGATTGCAAAATGCAAAAGTCCCCTTGTAGTCTTTATGTAACTTAACTTATCTGCAGCATCTTGGCCATTCAATTCTCTCTCTCTTCCTAAGACTGTCTCACCTCCCGTGAGAGTATTCTCTCTTGGTTTTCCTCTCTTCCTCATCTTCTTGAAGTCACGGTGTACTGGGGATTACTTAGTCTCTTATCTGCTCTTGAGACTCAACTGTGGCATTTTCAGTAATTTTGCTAGCCAGTGGATGTCACATTAGTAGCCTAAAATTGGATGCTGTGGGAGTATTTACACCACGAGAATTGACAAATGTTATAATTCTGGGGTTTTTATTCTCTTTTTTCCAGGAGCTGGTGGTATGCTGTTGTCACCACACCAATGCGTCAGGCCCCTCTGGTTTTGGCATCAGGCTAGTAGCCTCCTTTATATCCTCAACCATTCCATCGTTCAGGCCATTTTCCACACAGTTTCCGTAGATCCAAAGTGAAAACTGATTATGTCATCCTTGGCTAAAATTACTTAGAATGAACACTAATTCTTTTGCATAGCAGAGGGTGGCTGGCTGTTTCCGCTTGGGATGTTCCTTTGTTCAGGCTACAGTGGTCACATCGCACACCACGAGGTCTCACCTTGGCTCTCACATTTGCTACTCTTTCCCATGTCTTCAGGCATCATCTTCAAAGACTTTTCAGAGTCCCTTCCTTGACCCACCATGCTACCACGGGCATACCTTTGGGGACATATAACCATTACTTTGGAGGAATTAATTTACTAGTTTGCTCCCCTGACGGCCTGAAGGCAAGAACTTCCTTACATATGTATATATCCTTTTCCTCAATTTTGTTTATTGTGGTAAAATATACGTAACACAAAACTTACTCTTAACCATTGTAAGTGTCCAGTTCTGTAGGTGGCATTATATATATTCATAATGTTGTGCAGCCACTCCCTCCATCCATCTCCATCACTCCATCTTGTAAAACTGAAATGCTATGCCCATTAAACACTAACTCCTTTCCTCCCTCCCTCAAACCCCTCACAACCACCATTCTGCTTTCTGTCTCTATGATTTTATTTACTTTAGGTACCCCATATACGTAGAATCATACAGTATTGTCTTTTTGTGGCTGGCTGAGTTCACTTTGAAAAATTTCCTCAAGCTTCAACCAAGCTGTATCCTAGATCATAATTTCCTTATTTTTTAGATCTGAATTATATTTCATTGTATATATATCACATTTGCCTGTCTGTTCATCTGTAATGGATGCTTGTGTTGCATACATGTTCTGGCTACTGTGAATAATGTTACTGTGAACAGCGGTGTACAAACATGTCTTTGAGACCCTGTTTTCAATTTTTGGGAGTATATACCCTAAAATGGAATTACTGGGTCACATTGTTATTCTTTGAGCAGTTTTAAAAGAAACCACCATACTGTTTTTCACAGTGGTGCTATCATTTTGTGTTCCCACCAATAGTGCACACAGTTTACAATTTCTCTACATTCTTTTTTTTTTTTTTGAGTTGGAGCTCACTCTGTCGCCCAGACTGGAGTGCAGTGGCTGCTACCTGCCACTGCAACCTTGACCTGCTGGGCTCCGGTGATCCTTCCGCCTCAGCCTTCCAAGTAACTGGAACTATAGGCGTGCAATACCACGCCTGGCTGATTTTTGATTTATTGTAGAGATGAGGTCTCGCCAAGTTGCCCAGGCAGGTCTTGAACCCACGGGCTCAGGCAATTCACTCACCTCAGCTTCTCAAGGCACGGGATTACAGGCTGAGCCACCGTCTTCTACATTCTTATCAACATTTATTTTCTGTTTTTTGTTTTTGAGTCAAAGTCTCACTCTGTCATTTAGGTTGGAGTACAGTGGCACTATCATGGCTTACTGCAGCCTCAATTTATTGGGCTCAGATGATCTTGCGCCTGGTTAATTTTTTTATTTTTGTAGAGAAGAGGTCTTACTATTTTGCCCAGGCTGGTTGTAAACTCCTGGGCTGAAGCAATCCTCCTGCCTTAGTCTCCTAAAGTGCTGGGATTACTGGTGTGAGCCACTGTCTGGCCTATTTTCTGTTTTTTTATAGTAGCCATTTTAATAGACTACCTTATTTTAGTTGTGATTCGCATATCCTGAATGATTAGTGATGTTGAGTATTTTTTCATGTGCTCATTGGCTGGTTGCGTATCTTCTTTGGAGAAATGTCTCTTCAAGTCTTTTGCCAATTTCTGAATTGGGTTGGTTGGTTTTTGTTTTTGAGTTTTAGGGGTTCTGTGTATATACTAGATATTAATCCCTTATTATATATATGCTTTGCAAAATCTTCTTTCATTTTGCAGGTTGCCTTTTTTACTCTGTTGGTATTATTATTGCTATTATTATTATTGAGGCAGTTTCTTGCTCTGTTGCCCAAGATGGAGTGCAACGCATGATCATGGCTCATGGCAGCCTCAACGTCCTGGGCTCAAGCTTCCTTATTAGCTGGGACTACAGGCCCATACCACCACATTCGACTAATTTTTAATTTCTTTTAGTAAAGATAGGGTCTCGCTATGTTGCCCAGTCTGGTCTCAAACTTCTGACCTCAAGTGATCTTCCCCCTTCTGTCTCCCAAATTACTGGGATAACAGGTGTGAGCCACCATGTTTGGCCTTGCTGATAATATATTTTAATGCATAAAATTTTTAAAATTTTCTCAAAGTTAAATTTGTTGATTTTTTTCCTTTGGTTATCCAGGTTTTTACTGTTTTATTCAAGAAACCATTGCCAAATCCAATGATGTGAAGGTTTTGTCCTATATTTTCTTCTAAAAGTTTTATAGTGCTTATATTTAAACTTTTAAATACATTTTAAGTTTGTTTTTGCATATGGTGAGGGTCTAACTAGGTAAGGGTACAACTTCATTCTTTTACCTATGAACATCCAGTTTTCCCAGCATAATTTGTGGCAGTGACCATCCTTTCCTCACTGAATGGTCTGGTACCCTTGTCAAAAATCATTTGACCACATGTGAGGGTTTATTTCTGGGCTTTCTATTCTGTTCCCTTGATCTGTATGTCTGTTTTAATGCCATTTTCATACTATTTTGATCACTATAGCTTTGTAGGAAGTTTTGAAATGAGAAAATGTGACTCCACCAATTTGTTTTCTTTTTTTTTTCAAGATTGTTTTGGCTATTCAGAGCCCCTTGAGATTCCATATGAGTTTCAGGATTTTTTTTTTCAAATCTGTAAAAACATCTTTGGACGTTTCATAGAAATTACATAGAATCTGTAGATCATTTTGGGTGATATTGACATCTTAATAATATTAGATTTTTCCAGCCACGAACATGAATGTGCTTCCATTTATTTATGTCTTCTTTAATTTTTTTTAAGCAATGTTCTACAATTTTCATTGAACAAGTCATTGACTTCCTTGGTTAATTTAATTTCTAAGTTTTTTCTTTCTTTTTGATTTTATTATAAGTGGAAGTGTTTTTACAATTTTCTTTTCAGATGATTGTATGTGTACAGAAATGAAGCTGATTTTTGTGTGTTGACTTTATATTCTATTAATTTGCTAAATTTATTTATTCTAACTTTTTTTATCCTTAGGATTTTCTTCATATAAGATCATACCATCTGTGAACAAAGATACTTTTAATTCTTTCTTTTCTATTTGGATGCCATTTATTTATTTATTTCTCCTAATTTCTCTGGCTAGAATTTCAATACTATGATAAATAGAAATAGTGACAGCAGGCATCATCGACTTATTCTCATAGAGGAAAAGTTTTTAGTCTTTGAGTATGAGGTTTACCATGCATTTTTCATATATGACTTTTATTTTTTTAATTCTAATTTTTTTTTTCTGAGTTGGAGTCTCACTCTGTCGCCCAGACTGGAGTGCAGTGGCACGCTCCTGGCCACCGCAGCCTCGACCTGCTGGTCTCCAGCGATCCTTCCGCCTCAGCCTTCCAAGTAGCTGGAACTACAGGTGCGCGCTATCATGCCCGGCTAATTTTGTTTTGATTTATTGTAGAGATGAGGTCTCGCCAAGTTGCCCAGGCGGGTCTTGAGCCCGCGAGCTCAGGCAATCCACTCACCTCAGCCTCCCAAAGTGCTGGAATTACAGGCTGAGCCACCGAACCCGGCTCATATATGACTTTTATTATGTTGAGGTAGTTTTCTTCTGTTTCTAGTTTGTTGAATATTTTTATTATATGAAGGTGTTGAATTTTGTGAAATGAGATCAGCACATTTCCCCCTTCGTCATTCTGTTAATGTAGTATATTTTCTCGATCAATTTTTGTATGTTGAACTATCTTTGCATTTCAAGAATAAATGCTCGCAGCAAATTAACTTTTTAATGTGCTGTTGAATTTGGTTTGCTAATATTTTGCTGTGGGTTTTTTGCATCAATGTTTATAAGGGATATTGGTCTATAATTTTCTTTTCCTTTTCTGTTTTTGACTGGTTTTGATATCAGGGTAATCTTGCCTGAAAGGATGAGTTAGGAAATATTCCCTTTTCTTTAATTTTCTTTTTTTGTTGTTGTTGGAAAAGTTTTGGAGGGATTAGTGCTGTTCTATAAATTTAGATAGACTTCACCAGTGAAGTCAAAGTACAGGGATTTTCTTTGTTAGGAGAGTTTTGATTAATTAGTCAATTGTTCAGATGTTTTCTTTCATTATGATTTACTCTTGGCAGGTTTTGTTTTCTAGGAATCTGTCCGTTTCATCTAGCTTGTTCAGTTTGTTGGCATACAATTGTTTAAAGTACTTTCTTACAATCCTTTTTATTTCTGTAGAAACAATAGCAGTAGACTGGTCTGACTTTCATTTATAGTTCTAGTAATTTGAGTATTCTCTCTTTTGTTCTTTTAGTACATCTAGCTAAAGATTTGTCAATTTTCTTAACTTTCTCAAATAAACAACTTTTGGGTCACTGATTATCTCTATTGTTTTTCTATTCATTTTTTTGTTTATTTGTTTATCCCTGCTCTAATCTTTGGACTTAGTTTGCTCTTTTTCTAGGTCTTTAAGTTGTAAAGTGAGATTGTTGATTAGAGATTTTTAAAACATTTTTAGTGTAAGTGCTTATAGTTATAAATTTCCCTCTTAGCACTGATTTCACTGCTTCCTATGAGTTTTTAGCATAGTTTGCTTTCATACATCTGTTTTCTAATTTCCTTTGTGTTTTTTTTTCAATCCATTGGTTGCTTCAGAGCGTGTTGTGTAATTTCCACAAATGTGGATCTTCATCCTGTTGCTATTAAATAAATACTTGGCATGATTTATAGCTTCTTAAATCTATTAAGACTTAATTTGTGGCCTAAAATGTCTTCTATTCTGGAAAATGTCCCATGCGCATTTAAGAAGAATGTATATGCTGTTTCTGGGTAGTGCGTTCTATATATGTCTATGATATTTAGTTGGTTTATTTTGTTGTTTAAGCTCTCTATCTCCTTGATCATCTTCTGTTTGGTTGTTCTATGCATTCCTGAGAATGGGGTATTGAACTCTCCAATATGATTGTATAACAGTTTATTTTTCTTTTTAATTCTGTCAGGTTTTGCATTTGATAGCCTGTTACTAGGTGAGTACATGTTTGTTATATATTTTTGCAGTATTAAAACTTTCATTAATATATCCTGACCATTGTTTCTTGTAATCTTTTTTTGACAGAAAGTCTATTTTGTCCAACATTAGTTCAGTCACTTCTGCTAGCCTTTCATTACTGATAGAATATCTTTTCCAAACTTTTCACCTTCAATATATTTGTGTCTTTGAGTCAACAGTGAGTCTTTTGTAAATAGCATATAGTTGAATCATTTTAAAACATTCATTCTATTAAGCTCTGTCTTTACATTTAATTAATTACTAATAAAGGGGGATTTACTTTTGTCATTTTTTTTTGCCTGATAACATTTTTGTACCAGATTTCCTGCATTGCTGTCTTCTTTTGTATTTAGTCGATTTTTTTAGTGAAACATTTAAATTTCTTTTTCATTTCCCTTTGTATATAATCTATAGCTATTTTCTTTGTGGTAACCATGGGGATTATATTTAGCATCCTAAAGTTATAACACATACAACAGTTAATTTGAATTTCTCTCTAACTTCAATAGCATACAAAAATTCTTTAACAGCTTCTTTAACACTTCTATTTCCACCCCATTCAATTGTTGATATCTCAAAATTATACCTTTGTATATTGTGTGTGCCAAATCATAAATTAATATTTTTAAAATTCATTAGTCACTTAAGTTAAGTAGAAAGCAAAACACTGAGTTACAAATCAAAGTTACAATAAGGCTTATTTTTATATTAATAATTTTAAAAATAATAATTAGTCTCTTAAATCCTGTAAAAAAGCAAGGCTAGGTGGCTCAGCCTGTAATCCCACGCGCTGGGAGGCTGAGGTGAGTGGATTGCCTGAGCCTGCGGGTTCGAGACCTGCCTGGGCAACTTGGCGAGACTGCATCTCTACAATAAATTTAAAAAATCAGCCGGGCGTGGTAGTGCATGCCTGTAATTCCAGCTACTCGGAAGGCTGAGGTGGAAGGATCACCAGAGCCCAGCAGGTGGAGGCTGCAGTGGCCGGGAGCGGCCACTGCACTCCAGTCTGGGTGACAAAGTGAGACTCCAACTCAAAAAAACCAAACAAACAACAACTCCTGTAAAAAAAAAAAACAAACCAAAAAACAAAAAACAAGTTACAAATTGTTGTAATATAATAATATTAGCTTTTATAATTAAGAGTGTGCTGTGTAATTTCATAAATTTGTGAATCTTCAATTTCACTTTTTTTATTGATCTAATTTTATCCCATTGTGGTGAAAGGAAGACACTTTGTATAATATCTAGATTCTTAAGTCTATTGAGACTTAATTTGTGGCTTAAAATATGTTTTATTCTGGAAAATGTCTCATTGTATATTTAAGAAGTATGTGTAGGATTGTTGGATAGATATTTCTGTGTATGTCTGTTAGATCTAGTTAGTTTATCATGTTGTTTAAGACCTCTATTTTCTTGTTCATCTGTCTGGTTGTTCTGTCTATAATTTCCTATGCATTTACCTTATTTAAATTTTTATTTCTTCATATGTCTTTGAGTTTCTGTCTATATCCTTGCATTTCACACTACAGGACTCCCTTGAGCATTTCTTGCATGGGAGATCTAGTAGTAATGAACTCCTCAGCTTTTGTTTATCATGGAACATCTTAATTTCATCCTCCCTTTTGAAGGACAGTTTTGAAAATTTACAATTCTCGACTGACAGATTTTCATTTTTTTTCTTTTAGCATTTTGACTGTTATCAGTCTGCTGCTTTCTTGCCTTCAACATTTCTGCTGAGAAATTTGCTGATAGTCTTACTGAGGATCCCCAGAACATGCACATGATGAATGACTTCTTTCTTGTTGTTTTCAAGATTTTCTTTCCCCCCCCGCTTTTTTTTGACTTTCAAAAGTTTGATTATAATGTGTCTCAGTGTGATTCTCTTTGAGTTCATCTTAATTGGATTTTATTGAGCTTCCTGAATCTTTGTATTTTCTTCTTTCATTGAATTAGGAGAAACCATTTTTGCATTCTTTCTCCAAGTTTATCTTTTCCCTTATCTCTTCTTCTTCTTCTTGAACCCTCATATGCATATGTTGGTCTGCTTGATGGTGTTCTATAGCTCCCTTAGGATTTGTTTACTTTTTTTTCAATATTTCCAGTTCTGTTCCTCAGACTCAATCAATTCCATTGTCTTGTTTTCAAATTCACTGTTTCTTGCTTTTGGCTGTTCAAATCTGTTTTTTAATTATTCTAGTGAATTTTTACTTTATTTATTGTGCTTCTCTTCTCCAGAATTTCGTTTGGGCTACTTTTTAGAATTTCTGTCTCTTTATTGATATTTCTATTTTGTTCATGCATCATTTTTCTTGCACATCTTTCTCCACAACTTCTTTTTCTTTTGTTTTTTGAGCGTCTTTGCATTGTTTTAGTCTTTTTCTAGTAGATCTGCCATTTGTTCTTTTTCAGGGACAGTTTATGTTGATTGATTTATTTTTCCTTTGAAAGGGTCATAATTTTTCTTTTTTGTATGTCTTGTGTTTTTTTAAAATTAAAAACTGGACATTTGAATCTAATAATCTGTTAACTCTGAAAATCAGATTTTTTCCCTTCTCCACGATTTGGTATTTTTTGTTAGCATTTTTGTTTGTTTGTTTATGTTTATAGGTCTCTTTGTACCAAAGATCAGCCTGGGGTGTAAACTTAAGGTCTTCTCCGATTCTCCTTGAGCCTGTACCTTTTCCTGAACATGTGTGATCACTTTCTCACTTTTCCCATATAGGCAGTTTCTTTTTAATTGTCTGGCGTCTAATGTCTGTCTCCCATAAAGGAAGAGACAAGGATAATGGCCCTTATGAGAGCAAGGGCCCCAGCCCTTTAAACCCTCAGCCCTGTCGGGAGAGGATGCAGCAATGGAGGGAGGTGCACCAACAACGGCTATGGAAGGGGAGGGCTTGCAAGGCCTGAAGGAGGCACAGTAGCAACAGCCACCCACATCTCTGCACTCGTGATGAAATGCACTCATCAGCAATCATAGGTCCCTGATATTTGGAAGGCAGGGTGCTTTCCTTTTACCCTGGTTTCCATAGCTATACTCAAGTTGTTACAGGAATGCACGCACAGCTGCCTACCATAGGGCAGATGGTGGGCTGTGTGGCTACTACCATGCTCAAAGCTGAAGTTGGCCAAAATTCACCACAGTTTACCAGTAAGATGCAAGCCATCCATAGACTCCAAAGTTCCAAAATAGTTACATAAGCCAGATTCTGCCAGTGCAATTGTTGGGGTGATAGATTCTTGGTTCTTCCTACTCCACCATCTTCCCCAAATCTTCACGTCTTTACCCATTTTTATTACTATAGCTGTGAGCTCACATCACAGCTATGAGCCCAGAGGAGATGCTCAATGCAAATTGTTGACTGACGGCAATAAGTGAGCAAGAGAATCATGTGTGGGGGACTAGCTATTGCTCTTTAAAGCAAAGAAACAGACTCATATTTTACTCATTCAAAAAATATCATCCTTTTCAAACCTGCAATGTGAATAAGAGGTCTGAGAGCCGTGCCTACAGGTCCTTTTACAAAGTTAGGCTCCCTTTTAGCCAGGGCCTCAAAGTCACCCACTGAGAGGCCTCCCTGGCTTCAAAGTCATTCACTGAGAAGAGTACTTTTAACATAAGGACATGTTTATGAACACAGCATTCATTTGCCATTGGCTTGTGGTGTCTATGCTTCACTTTCTTATAAAATATGATTACTAGGCAAAAAAATGAAAAGGCTGCCTGGCTGTCTTGGTGTTGTGAAGTCAACATGCTGATTCACTTGCTGTGTTGAGAGCAAACAATGACTCTGTCTAATTTGACTTCCCAAAAGACAGTCAAGACACAGAAGCCCTGCATTTTCAATTGCATCAGTTGATTATAGATGCCCCTGCCACAGCCCACCTCCTTCAATATATTTATTTTCATATTTTCTCTCATTTTGAAAATGGTTAGAATATTATCCATTCTGAAAATCAAGGTCTTATTATAGACCTATAAGTATTTTTTAATTAACCAAAGACTATACATTATTCAGATTTCCTTAGTTTTCCTCTAATGTTCTTTTTCTGTTCCAGGATCCCATCCCTGGGTCCCAAATTGTTGTCCTGTCTCCTTAGTCTTTCCGTGGCAATGAGAGAGTCTCAGACTTTCTTTGTTTTTGATGGCTCAACAGTTTTGAGGTGGACTGGTCAGATTTTTGGTAAAATTTTCTTCAAGTTGGGTTTGTCTGATATTTTCCCCATGGTTTCATGAGTTTAAGAGTTCTTGGAGAGAAGACCACAGAGGTAAAGTGCCATTCTATCATAACAGAGATGCATACACTCAACATGACTTGTCACTGCTGACTTGTTACTGCCTCAGTCACTCTACCTAAGCAATGTTTGCCTGGTTTCTCCACTGTAAAGTTACTCATAACTCTGTTTTTCTGTTTTTCCTCTTTTCATACTGAACTCTTTGAAAGGAAATCATTTTGGAAGTCACTTTGGAAGGAAGTCCACACTTATGGGCTGGGAAGCTGTGCTTCACCTCTTGAGGGTAGAATAGCTGCATAAATTATTGGAAATTCTTTTGCGGGATGATTTGCCTTTTCTCCCCTATTTATTCATGTATTCAATCATGTATTTATACCAGCATAGATTCATGGATATCTATTCTATGCTCCAAGGTATGATCCAGCATACTATTATTTATTGTGTTTCTGAAATGTTTCCAGCTTTGACCATTGGAAGCTCTTTTAGTTAACTCCTGTGTCCTCTTGACAAACCCACCATTTAATTCTTAAGCACTTCTTTACTTTCTGATACTATAAGATGCTCCAGGCTCATTTTTTATATTCTCTGCCCAACACCTAGAATCAGTCATTTTCTCATGGAGTTCTGATTTTTTTTTGTTGGAGAATGGTATAGGACACCGATATCTGGGCACTGGGCATGCATGTTTCTCCTGAGGTGAAGCATTTTACAGAAATATTTCATTCAAAATAGTTTTCCAAATATTATTTGTTTCCTCAATCAATTCAAATTATAAAATATGTATTTATCACAAGTCTTTTGGAATTTATTTAGATTTTCTAAATTTATCACTCCTTAAATTAATAAGATTTTTTTAGGTAAATACTACTATTCACTTCTCCTAAACACATGCACAAAATTTCAAAGACATGGCTAAGATCTTAAATTTTGCTTTATATGTTTCAGTCTTATCTCTTTTTACTACTTATCACACAATCTAAAAGAGATTCAGCTTCTTTCTTTCAACAGGTGTCTCCATCACAGTCATTACTGCAGTTTCCTTTATTTGAGCTGATGCTGGTTCTGCTAGAACTTTCTTATTCTCTAGCATCTAAAAGGTGAGACAACTGCATGACTGGGGTGTAAGATACACCGTAATCATGCACTTAGGGAAGGCAGTACTTTCTAGATTGCCTCCAGTCCTTCCTGGTGAATCAGAACATTTGACTGGCCTTTCTGGTAACAGTCATGGCACATTGAAATAATGTCTTCAATAAATGTTTATAGTGAATCTTTAGGTCCATTTCTTGGAGCCTTACTGAAAGTTCAAAAAGCTCAGAATTTCACAAAAATAGCTTGCACATCCTTCTATTTTTCCTGCTGTGGTATTCTGCTCTTGTTCACCTTACTTTTCATCTGCTGCTTTCCTGCAGCACTGCTCCACTGCATCACCTGCAAGATTCTATTTAATTACTGGCTGTACCTGAAGAGCCTTGTGTGCAGAAATAGACCTGCTAAATATAAGACTTTGCTTTTTCTAAATTAGAGACTGACTTAATGTTTGTATATTTAGCTATGGGTGAGGGTTGGAAAGCCATTACAATGTAGGTGCACCCTGATTCTCAATCTCATAATGATTATGCAAAATGTTGAAAGTACCAGCAATTTCTCAGAATGGATTTCTGGCTATGTCTACGTGAGAAGGATATTGTCATATCTTATTCAGTATACATGAGGGTAACGGAGAGGAGAAAGTTGCAGAAAGGAGATGTGACAACTCTATGTATTGAGTTGGTTTTGTAAACACTGGGAGGATTTTCTCATGTGCATATCATCCTAACTCAACAGACTAATTCAACACACACTATCTGAGCATCTACTCTGTGCCACACAAGCCCTGGAGTTGGTGCAGAACAACCAGGGAAGCAGAGCTCCTTTGTGCAGAGCTGGTCCCTGCTGCTCGGAATCCTCAGGCCTGAGGCCCACCTGAAGAGTCCTGCTCTGGTACAGGGCACCTGCTCTCAGCAAGCTGGAGGAACTGAGTTTATACAGCCTGACCACCTTGGAAGTGAGTGCTTCTCAATTTTTAAAAACTTAACTGACTATTTTTAATCAATTAATTTTTTAAATTGACACTTTTTTTTTGAATTGGAGTCTCACTCTGTCTCCCAGGCTGGAGTACAGTGGCACATTCATGGTCACCACAACCTAGACCTGCTGGGTTCAGGTGATCCTTCCACCTCAGCCTTCCAAGTAGTTGGAACTACAGGCACGTGCCACCATGTCCGGCTGATACATTTTAATTGTACAAATTTATGCAGTAAAATTCGATGTTTCAATACACATATATGTTGTATGATGATCAAGTCATGGTTTTTAGCATGTCTGTAGTCTCATGCATTTATCTTTTGTGGTGAGAACCTTCAAAACCTCTCTTCTAACTATTTTGTGATATACAATACCTCACTGTTAGCCATCTATTGAACATTCAGCTGTGCAATAGAACACCAGAACTAATATTTTCTAACTGCAGGTTTGTACCTATTAACCAGTCTCTCTTCATTCACTTCTCCCCCCCCCCACCAGGAGTGTAAAGACAAATACTACATGATCATGTTCATATGTGGAATTTATAAAATAAAGATATGTTGATATCATAGAGCAGAGATAGAACAGTAGTTATCAAATTTCTGATCTGTAATCTTGAACACCACTACCATTCTGTTTGATGTATGTATTTTTCAGTTATTCAGTTTAGGTTTTTTGCTTTTGGTTTTGTTTTACTGTCAGTCATCACTTGCCTCACTTTTTGCTTTGAAATAGACCCCACTAGTAATCATTAACTGCACACTTAGATGTGGCATGTCTGTTGAATGAGAGTCTGCTGATCTGGTATTCTACATTCTTAAATTTCATGCCAGACACGACAGACTTGAAGGGAAGCAAGTGATTATCATGGCATTCAAAGATAGAACTCTGAATGCCACCAGTAGAATGTCACTGCTAGCAGTCATAGCTGAAAGTGTTTGGATTGGACACATTCTTCCCTCAGGATTTAAGATTGCAATATATAACTATATTATTCATTTTTAAATCGATCCTGATACATTTCAGGCTTTTGAAAACACAACTCTATTTCTCAGCCTCTCTAGAACATGTTTTAACAAGATGGACTGAGTCTGGGGCCTGTTGTATGTTAGCCTTGGGACTACCACACCACTCCCTTCCTCCACACCAGTGATGCAGCTTGAGATTGGATCAGCAAATTGGAATGGAAATTGCAAAGTGAGCGCAGAGAGTGCTGGCAGAAGACAGGCTTTAATAGCAGGGCTTCACCAGGATCGAGCTGGGGTCCAGAGACACCCAGTAATGACTTATCCAGGACAGGTAGTCACACTTTGACAAGCTCTGACTCCTGTCATAGGCAGAATTCCCAGGAGCTGATCAGATCAGCCAAGGGCCTAGCCCTGCTGTGTGGGCCACGGCGGAGTACAGTCCATGCAACACTGGGGCCCATTGATACCAAAAAGTTATGCTGCTAGTTTCAAATTCAAGTTTAACTGGATATCCTGTATTTTATCTGGCAGTCCTATGAGAGGACGCCTGCAGGCCAGCAGGAGAAGGACGATCAAGGGAGACCAGTGGAGACAGGTCGTGTTCCGTCAGAGACTGATGGTTGCAAGAGGCAGAAGCAGTACAGAGGGAAGGGACTTCCTTGGCAGCAGAACGTGAAGGGAGCAAAGAGAGCCTCTGCTCTTCGTCTTGTCTGAAAGATGCAGCTTCAGATAAGGAGGCTAAACAAGATCCCTCCTTCTGAAAAACAGCTAGCTCATCCCTTTAATGCCAATTCTTCTTTGGGCGAAGAGCCGTGGTCTCCCCCTAGAGGCTAAGAGGGGTAACAGGCCTCGTGCCCGGCTAGAGCTGGACTCTATTTCACCTCCCCCTGAGATGTGAGGTTTCCTGGAGTAACTGATCCCACCCTACAAAGGCAACAACAAACAGGCTTTCAAATCCTGGGAATCGGAAAGCTTAGCAAGTGAAGGCAGGGCGGGCAAGGGTTGTTGAAGGCCGTTTCCATGCTGACTGGCCACTGCTTTGGGAGCATGGTCAATATTTGGGTCTTGTGCCGGGTTAACTACTGAACTGTTACCCTGGTTAAGAGAGCCTGCCGTATAAGGGTGACAGGAGCAGGCATGCTGTGGTGCTAGCATGGTAGTCAGTAAACCATGACATTCACTCTTGCAAAGGTGAGTGCCAGGGCAAGTGCTTGTACTTGTCAGGACCTTGTTACATGGCACTAGAATTACTATTATCATGATGATGACACTTACATACCTTGAAGTCCCTGAAGTCAAGATTGTTCCTGTCACCTCCAAGGTCCAGAACATGGCAGAGACTTGAAAACAGAATCAGTGAATGGGAGAAAGACTGTGTAGGTAGGTAGTGTCTTAACGACTGGCTCATGCATTTTCAGTTTATGGTGAAGCAGATTGTCGAAATGTCCACCCACTGAATCCATGACATGATTGCTTCCAGGAGAAGGCAGATACTAACTCTGCCAACAAGAAACCATTGCTCAATGTTTAGTTTCAGCCACACTTTTCAGAGGACATAATATTAAAATCCTGACTTTCCCATATCTGGAGCCACATCTAGAGGTCTGAGAAGAGAGGTTGGCAACGATTCCTAGTAAATAACAGATGAAGTGTATGAGGAGATTCCTGTCTGACAGGAAGGGTTATGTGAGAAGTCTCTTGAACTCAGAGACGCCTTTGTCCTTGGGAAGGTGGAAGCATCAGAGAGGTTTGGGGGAATCTGAGAACACTGAAGCTGGCACTAGCTCCTTGGGGCTCAGCGCAACCCACATCCAGGCAGAGCAGGGAAGGAATGGTCATTGAGAGTGGAGGTCCTGAACAAAGACATCCATGTATAGAATTGTCTGTGTCTGTCCTGTACCTTAAGCATAGCAGCAGGGTATCTCCAAGGGGAGCAGTTACATTCCGAGGGTGGGAACAGAGGCACCTCGCAGCCAGAACCGCAAGGCAGACAGGATTCCACACCTGAGCACCCTGCCTGCCTCATGATACTGATTTTCTCAGACAGGCCTATTCATCTCCTAGGACTGCCATAGACCACAAACTGGGTGACTTCAGGCAACAGAAATGTTTTCTTTGAGAGTTTAAGAGGTCAGACCTTCAAGATAAAGTTATTGTCAGTGTTGGTTTCTTCTGGAGGCTCTGGGGGAGGACCGGTTCCAGGCCTCCCTGCTGGCTCCTGGTGGTTGCTGGCAGTCCTTGGTATTCCTTGGCTTGGAGGCACATCACTCCTCCTTTGACTTTGTCTCTATCTGTACATGGTCCTCTTCTCTGTGTGTCTCTCAAATCTCCCTATCCTTTATCTTCTAGAGACTCTGGTGTATTTAGGATCCTCCATAAGTCCAGGATGATTTCATCCTGAGATGAAATACATCTTCAATAATTACATCTGCAAAGCCCTATTCAAAGAAGGTCATGTTTGGAGGTTCTGGGAAAGCATGAATTTGGGAGGACACTATTAAATCCACTACTGTGGAATTCAGGTTTAGTATAAACTGTTGACAAAAGAGCAGAGAAGATAACTAACAAAAGAAAATGAAAGAAAAACCTCAAAATAATTCTGATTGTGCTGGAAATATCTGTGCAATCCTGTTCTATATTGGTCGCCTTCTAGTTATAACTATGCTCTTAATTTTAAGTACATTTATAGACACTAGATTATGAATAGTTTAATGATATGCTGTACATTATTTGTACTAATGACATCATTATAGAGGAACCAGAGAACTTGCAAGGATAAAATATGTGTGAGGATCCTGTGAATAAAACACACATTCTGGATTCAATGGGGAATTCACCTTTCATTAGTTGTCTCTTCTTAAAAGCAGTGAGTGTAGAGTTGAAAGAAGTTAATGTGTGTAGGACGTCAGCACAGGAACTCCAGGCCCCACGTGCCACCCTTGTGGCATCTGCTCGACCCTTCTTCCACCTTCCTCTTTCAGCCTGTGCACCCTATGCACTCAGAGTCATGGCACTAGACCTTCTTAAATTAGAAATGGCTTTTGAAATAGACACTTCAATATGACCATTTTTTTTTTGAGTTGAAGTCTCACTCTTGTCACCCAGACTGGAGTGCAGTGGCTGCTTCCAGCCACTGCAGCCTCGACCTGCTGGGCTCCAGCGATCCTTCCGCCTCAGCCTTCCAAGTAGCTGGAACTACAGGCGTGCACTACCGTGCCCGGCTCATTTTGATTTATTGTAGTGATGAGGACTCACCAAGTTGCCCAGGTGGGACTTGAACCCGCCGGCTCAGGCAATCCACTCACCTCAGCCTCCCAAATGCTCGGGATTACAGGCTGAGCCACCGAGCCCGGCTAATATGACCATTTTTATTGAACATTTATATGGCGTTTTTACTCAGATATTCAAATATAAATGGAATGAATGAAAATATATGACTCAATTTTTTTCAAATTAAAAAATCATAAAGGAATCACATAAAAGACCATAAGGGCATCTAGAAATCTTAATGACCAGGCAGGTTATTTTTCAGACAATGAATCTGAGGTTCAGTAGAAACTACTTAGTGAATATACAACTTGTGTTAGCACCTAGTCATATTATAAATCATTGGCTACTACAGATTGGTAGGGCTCCCTTTACTTCAATCATGAGCTAAACCAAGATTCATAGATTTTACTCCAGTTCAATTATTACCAAGCATGTCTCTGAAGAGTCCAACTCAAGCAATGGATTTTATTTAATTTTCAAGTCAACATAAATTTATAAAGAAAAATGAATTTTAAATTACCCAGAATGTTTTAAAATTAAGACTATATTCTACCAGTAGAATTAATGAAAGCATTCCCTTAATTAAAGTTAAATAAATAAATCTTCTGTTTTTAGATGTCCTTTTTGTACAATGGCTCTTAACTTTTGCTGCACATTGTAATCACCTGAGGTTCTGGACTCGAGAGTCCCTCCCAGACATCTGCCTTGATTGGCCTGGAGGTGCACATTGGGCACTGTCATTAATAGTAAAGTGCCTAGATAATTCAAAGGAGCACTCCAAGTTGAGAACCACTAATCTAGTGATTCTTCTTTTCTTACTCGGTCTTTTGAAGCACAGCAATTAGGTTCAGTGCAAAATCAAAAGTTGATAGGGTGGGCACAATTGGGGTATGAGCTATTTATCTTAGCTATATTATCAGTATAGACATTCAGTTTATGTACATTTAAGCCACTGCAGCACACGCACACCCCAACAGTAACAAACAATTCCAGGCTCTCACCGACATTACCGAGGGTCACTAGCCATTTCTCTGAACCTTGACTCTCTTTCTTAACCCCCCAAACCAGCCTTCTTTATTTTCTACTGCTGGGGCACTTCCTCTGTTGGCTGCTTTGGAGAAGGGCACTGTTATTCCTCCAGTCACTTGAAAAGGAAAGACCAGAAACCTGTGCTGGGCAGGGTGTCACATGCTGGGAATTCATGGCAAAACAAGTCCCTTTTGTCCTCAAGGTATGAATTTGGGGCCAAGCGATCACGGAGTTGGAAGCCACCAGAGCCCTGCTATTGGTAGCTTCATGGCTGGCCACCATGTGGATGGCCCCTTTCTGCATCTTCCAACCCAGCTCTTTCAAGAAGATAAACTGGGCGATGCCATTATTATTATTATTATTATTTTTGAGCTGGAGTCTTACTCTGTTGCCCAGACTGAAGTGCAGTGGCATGCTCCCGGCCCACTGCAGCCTCGACTTGCTGGGCTCCGGCAATCCTTCCGCCTCAGCCTTCCGAGTTGCTGGAATTACAGGCATGCGCTACCACTCCCGGTTCATTTTTGATTTATTGTAGAGATGAGGTCTCGCCAAGTTGCCCAGGCAGGTCTCGAACCTGCAGGCTCAGGCAATTCACTCACCTCAGCCTCCCAAAGCGTGGGATTACAGGCGGAGCCACCGAGCCCCGCTGTCATTATCGTTTAATACCCATCAGTTGTTATGTCACTGACAAGAAATGCACAACCGTAGCCCATCATGACTTACAGCCTCAAGGACGCTATGCCTTTCTGTCCCCAGACATCCCTGTGCTATCCACCAGCCAGCCCTTTCTCCTCACTTGGCCATCAGGGGACTCTCATGGCTGCTTTCAACCCCAGCCTCTAGTGACCTCTCCTTTGGAACCTTCCTCACACCCTTAGGAACTTAGGCTTTCTCATCAAGGCTAGCCCTGTTCAATTGTGAAGCCAAGGTTTCTATTGTGGTTGTCATTCTTTCTGTTACTTTCAGTATTTTTTTGTTTGTTTTTTTTAAAAGTGGATATTAGATGCACTTTACACTCACCATATGAACTTGAAGTCTCTCTCAAGAAAGGTTTGTAGTTTAGGAATTTACGGCACTTGAGTTTTAAAGATATCCTCTTTCATCTGCTATTCTACCATTTTCCTGTGCCAAATATTACTTCATTCTAATGAATTTCACCACATTGGCTCTTTATATCCATCACCTATCACTTCTCTAGTTATCCATTAAACACCTGTCCCCATCTGTCTCTTAATCTGTACTCAATGCCATCTATCACCACTCTGTCAGTCACATCTCATCTGCCTAGCCATCTCAGTATTTTCTCTGAACTATTTGAAAGCAAGTTGCAGACCTCATAACCACTGAAAAAGAAATCTTGCTTCCATTTCTATCCCCCTTGTCCTACCCCTCATAAGTAGTCTTTGTTATTAATTTTTGACTTATCTTAGCAATCTTTCTCTTTTTTTGCAGTAATAAGCAAATTTGTCTTCGAACTATCTCACTCGTTCTTCTCACAGCTTATTGTTGTGGCTTTCTTTTTCACAATTTACTTTGGGGGAGAAGATGATCACCAAGGATCATCACATCCCTGAACAAGCTTAAAATATTTAGTTACCTAGGCAATTAAAAAAAAAATAGATGATCACAGATGAAGGAAATATATACTTGAGAAGAAAAAAATGTAATAAAGAAAAATAAATACACATAAAAATGTAATAAAAGATAAATGCACAAAGCAATATAAATACCCTTTGATACACAGAGTTATGAAAAGTGACTTGATAGCAACTGATGAGTGGGTTGAATACATTTTTACATCACAACAGTTTCCATAAAGGTGCAGACCCAAAAATAAAACAATGTCTTGGCCCAGGAGGGTTATCAGGTTTCTGTTGCATTCATTTTGAATTGTATCTAAGTTCTTGCAAAAACAGAGAAAACAAGATCTTGAAGGCTGGAGATAAGTTGAAGCAACAGTTTTCTGAGCATTGTGAATGAATGCATGTAGAATATATAATAAAAATACTAACCAGCATTATAAATATTCAAGGGTAAGAGGAGGAATTCCTTTAAAGGGAAAAGTAGTAAGGGTTGAATATTTCTTTAGAGTTCTTCAAATGTTTGTTTGAGGCGTTAATTAGAACAGTGACATGTAATTCACATGGGAGCAATCAAGTTAATCACTGAATAGTGTTACCAAGCAACACAAAGAAGATGAGGGGTCCCTCAACCAGTGTCTAGGAGTTGCAGACCACGAAGTGACTCAGCTGTGATGCTTGGAGCATGAATCATGAGGTCTGGGGCACAATTCTACTATTAAAGATAACCAGAGGATGGGCCTCAGAGTCTATGTCAACTTCCTGAAAGGGGAGAAAGACGGAGAAGAAACAGCTTGTTGATGTCTAAGTCAACCATTTAACATATTCTGGGCACTGAAAACAAACAAAAGCAAATAAGAAAATCTCTACTTCATGGAGCCTCAATCTAACGTAAACAAAAACTATTATACAATGGCTAAATTCCACAGAAGTGGCATGCAAAAGGACCTATTCTGAACACAAAAGGAAGTACATTATAAAGACATTATCCTGCGCTTGCTTTTTGTACATGGTCTATTGTAAAGGCTTAAAATCTGTGCCAGAGGTGTTTTTTTTTTTTTTTTTTAATTTTATGTCACAGTATAGGCAGTTTGTTAACATGGTTTATTCAACCCTATTATTGGACTTTGGGTTATTTTTAGACTAATGCCATAGTGAATAACCATGAATATTTGTTGTTTTGTATTTGCTGATGTGAATCTTCAGGTGAGATCTCTAGACGTGGATAGAAAGGTAAATGCATCTGCATTTTTGTAGGATATTGCCAAATTCCCTTGTATTTAGCACATGATTCTCCTTAGACTTGCAAGCAGCAGAGTGGGCTTTTAAGCTCTAGATCTGTGCCAACCTGGTGGGTGAGGAATGGTATCTCAGTAAGTCTGACTGTGTATTTCTTTGACTATGAGTGAAAGTAAATTACTATAAGTATTTTTGTGTGTTTACCCACTTTATGTCTGTTCCTATGCTTTACACATGGATTGTGCTATTAACTTTTTGTTTTTTTTCTTAGTTTTAAAGAGTTCTTTATGCATTAAGAAAATTAATCTCCGCCAGACTCGGTGGCTCAGCCTGTAATCCAGCGCTTTGGGAGGCTGAGGTGAGTGGATTGCCTGAACTTGCAGGTTCGAGACCCGCCTGGGCAACTTGGCGAGACCTCCTCTCTACAATAAATCAAAAAATCAGCCGGGCGTGGTAGCACATGCCTGTAATTCCGGCTACTCGGAAGGCTGAGACAGAAGGATCACTGGAGCCCAGTAGGTCGAGACTGCCGTGGCTGGGAGCAGCCACTGCACTCCGGTCTGGGCGACAGAGTGAGACTCCAACTCAAAAAAAAAGAAAATTAATCTCTGTGTCAATGTGAATTATAAATATTTTCTCCAAGATTACTTGTCTTTGACTTTGCTTATATTTCCTTTTTCTGCCAGATTTTTTAAATGCAGTGAAATTACCTATCTTCTTGAACTTGAGTTAAATTTAAAAGGCTTTCCATTCCCCCAAATATCGAGACATGTATCCATATTTTCTTCTGTAATTGAATGGTTTCATTTTTGTACTTGAATTTCTAATCTATTTGTATTTTATTTTGTGCATGTTGTTAAATAAAGATGCATAGGTTTTGTTTTCCAAATGGTTATCCAGTCTTATCAACTTCCTTTTACTAACTATTTGTTGCTCCCCATTATTTAAGATGTCACCCTGAGATGGACAGACCCTTCGGTGATCTTCACTTTCTGGTATTCACATCTTTACAGGATCCCTCCTAGAGAGTGTGGGCAGGATTTTGCTTCTAACCAATACAACATGGCAAAGATGAGAGGATGTCATTCTTGTGACAATGTTACATTTTACAGACCCCATACTGCTGGAAGTCTTTGGTGTTCGAGTCACTCTCTCCCGTTGCTGGCTTTGAAGAAGCAAGCTGCCGTGTGTGAGAAGCATACACGATGAGGAACTGCAAGAGGCTTCCAGAGCTGAGGGCAGTCTTCAGCAAGGAACTGAAACCCTCAGTCCTGCAGACACAAGGAAATGTATTTTGTCAACAGCCTGAAGGAATGGCTAGTTGGTTTTTCCCTAGCCAATTCTCTGAGGAGACCACAGCCCAGTTGACATCTGGATTGCATCCTGGTGAGAGTAAGCAGAGAGCTTGGCAAGTCATACCTGGACTTCTAAAGTGCAGCAACTGTAACCTTGAGTGTCTTTTGAGTTACTATGCTCTTAGAAATTTGTTACCTACAATAAATAAATTCATAACATACATATTTTGTCAGCCCAATTTTCCAAATGTGCTGTGGACTATTTCTGGACTTCTTTTCTATTCCTTTGGTTTGTCTGTTTTGTAATGTTTCATCAACACAATTTAATCATAATACTTTATAGTATGCCTTAATATCTGGTAGAACTAACCCTAGCCATCATTTCTTTTTTTTCATGCTTGTCCTGGCTGTTCTTGATTGTTTACTTTTTTTCACATCAAAATTAGAATCAATTAGTTAGCCTAGGATAGAAGAAAAAATGTTAGTTTTATTAAGATTACATTAAATTTTTATACTAACTTGACGGAGAATTGGCAAGTGTGTGGTGCTGAGTCACCTACTCAAAAATCCATGGTGTCCCATATGTTCTACATGTCTTTCAGGATTGCATGTGGATTTTGCACAATTTTGAATTATTAAGATTTCTTTAAAAATTAAGGAGAAGTGTCAAATTGTTTCAAATACTATTATACTGGCTATGGGCATATCTGAATATAATCGATTACCATGGTAAAATATTAAGCTTTTTTTAAAATTGGGGATGTGCTAAATATTTTAGAATAACGTTTTAATCTCTATGGAAGTATCGGATTGTGAGTTTTCTTCTTAGATCTATTAATACGGGGAGACACATTAATATATATATTCTAATATTGAACCATCTTTAAATTTCTAGAATTCTTTAAGTTCCTAGATTTTTTTCTTCGTGATGCATACTTTTCTAAATGTCCTGTGAGAATTTTTTTTTGCTAATATTTTATATAAAACTTTTGCATTTATATTATAAGTGAGATTAGACTGCATTTTTCTTTTTACTGCAACATTTGACAGGTTTAGAATACATGTTTAGATTAATGCAGTTTTTCTTTTCTTTTCTTTTTTTTGTGAGTTGGAGTCTCACTCTGTCACCCAGACTGGAGTGCAGTGGCACGCTCCCAGACACTGCAGCCTCAACCTGCTGGGCTCCGGCAATCCTTCTGCTCAGTCTTTCAAGAAGCTGGAACTACGGGGCACACCCTACCATGCCTGTCTAATTTTTGACTTATTGTGGCGAGGAAGTCTCGCCAATTTGCCCGGGCGGGTCTCGAACCCGCGGGCACAGGCAATCCTCTCGCCTCCCAAAGTGCTGGGATTACAGTCTGAGCCACCGAGCCCGGCCTGGTTTTTCTTTTCTATGATCACAAATAATTAAAACACATTAGGATCTTCTTATTGGTGCAAGTTTAATAGAATTCCTTTGATACATCATGTGGCCTTTTTTGCTTGTTTTGGTGCAGGGGAGCATGTAGCTCTTTGGAAACTTACCCTATTTCATTAATGAAAATTAACCTATTAAATTTTTATCTATATTAGGGTTAATTTTGATAAATTATGAATTATATTGTATATATGTATTTATGAATTATAGTGTATATAAATTATATTGTATGTCATACATTTCCAAGGAAAAGCCTTTGATTCACTAGAACTTGGAAGACAAAACAGACATCTTAGCTTTGGTAAATTTGAAATTATTCAAAATTGGTAATAATTCTAATATGACTACAAAATGGAAAGAAAATGGAAAGTGGTACATAAAAATCATGAAGCAAAAACATTAAATTTTGATAATTCATTAATTTTCTAGGAAAGTATTGCTTTTGATTAGTTTTAAATTGTATTTGTCTGGTATTGAACAAAAATAGATAATTTGAAAACTTTCTTATGCTTTAATGTTTATTTTCTTATAGTTGTGTCTTATTTTAGGTATTTTGCTTTCTCTCTTTTTGTCTTAAGTCTTTTAAAAATGAGCATTTTGTTAATTTTAAAAAACTTTCTTTTTCACTTTGTTATGTCTGTTTCTTTTTTCTCTTAATTTATTTCTTCCCTTTTCTAACTTTCTTATTCAGACATTTATTTATCTTATTTTTATTCTCCAGGTAGTATTTGAAGCTACTATTTTTTCACATATCACTGCATTAAATGTATCTTATAGATTCCTGTGTTTATATTTTACTAACCATGGCCAGGCACGGTGGCTCAGTCAGCACTTTGGGAGGCCAAGGTGAGACGTTTGACTGAGCCCGGGGGTATGAGACCAGCCTAGGTGAGATCTCGTCTTTACAATAAATCAAAAAATAAGGCGGGTGTGGTAGTGCATACCTGTAGTTCCAGCTACATGGAGAGTTGAGGTGGAAGCATCACCTAAGCCAAGCAGGTCGAGGCTGTGGTGGCCATGAGCCACTGCACTTCAGCCTGGGCGACAGGATGAGACTCCAACTCTAAATAAATAAATAAATAAATTTTACTACCAATATTTTGATGTAAATTTTTTAAATTATCAAGGTTGACATTTTAATATTCATTTCTACTGCCATTCAGTGTGATAAAATTTTTTAATATTATTCTTATTTTATGAAGTTTCCTCATACCTAGTGGCTAATTTTTATGAACATCGCATGTCTATTTAAAATGAGTTTGTGTTTGTTATTATTTTTAGTATAGTTTACATCCATAATGTCTACATTATTAATCATGAAGTTTGCTGTTTTATTTGACAGTATTTAGTTCTATATACACATATTTTTTATTTTATTTTTTATTTTAAAGATGTGGGTTACAATTCAGGGTTAGGTACACAAATGTTCATTATGCAGGTACCTTTACTGATGAGGTGTACCCCTCCCTCCCCTGGCAATTCCTCTCAACTGCCAATCTCACCCCCTCTTCCCCTGGCAGTTTCCCATTATCACCAATCCCCTTCTCATAGTATGATGATAATTGTTCAAGGTTCGCTTATGAGTAAAAACATATGGTACGCTGTTCTTTGTTTCTGTTATAGGTCACTGAGTGTAATTGACACTAAATCCATCCAAGTTGCTGTGATGTCCATATGTTTGTCCTTCTTTATGACTGCATAATATTCCATTGTGTATATGTAGTGCATTTTAAAAAATCCAGTCCAGTTTCGATGGGCAGCACGGTTGGTTCCATGTTTTTGCTATTGTGAATAGAGCTGCAACAAACACACGTGTGCAGGTATCTTTTTTGTAGAATGATTTGAGTTCCTCTGGGTATATTCCCAATAGGGGGATTGCTGGGTTAAATGGAAGGTCAATTTCTAGTTCTTTTAGAAATCACCACGTTGTCTTCCAAAGAAGTTACACTAGTTTGCATTCCCACCAGCAGTGTAGAAGCATTTCTTTTTCTCTGCATCGTTGCCATCAACTCTTGTCGTTTGTTTTATTAATAATGGCCATTCTTAGAGGGTTTAGGTGGTATCTCAATGTGGTTTTGATTTGCATTTCTCTGATGATGAGTGAGGCTGAGTACTTTTTCATGTGTCTATTGGCTGCCCATATATCTTCTTTTGAGAAGTGTCTATTCATATCTGTTGCCCACTTTTTAACGGAGTTGTTTGTTTTTTTCTTTTCAGAACGTTTTGAGTTCCTTGTAGATAGTAGGTATTAGGTCTTTGTCAGATATACAGTTGGCAAATATTTTTTCCCATTCTGTTGATTGTCTCTGCTCTCTTGATGTTTTCTTTTGCCTTGTAGAAGCTTTTCTGTTGGATGAGGTCCCACTTGTCTATCTTATTTCTTATGGCATGGGCTTTTGGGGGTTTGATCAGGAATTGGTTACCAGTTCCAATTTCCATTAGGTTTCTCCTGCATTTTCTAAGATTCTTCATATTTGATGTTTTACGTTTAGATTTTTTGATCCATTGGAGTTGATTTTTGGGTATGGTGATAGTTAGGGGTCCCTTTTTAAACTTTTGCTCGTGATCAGCCAGTTTTCCTAGCACCATTTACTAAATAGGTTCTCTTCTCCCCAGTGGTTGTTATTGGAGGCTTTGTTGAAATTAGTTGGTTGAGAAATTGAGGTTTTGTTATGCTGTTGCATTGGTCTGTATGCCTGTTCTTGTACCAATATCAGGTTGTTTTGATTATTGTAGCCTTGTAATAAAGTTTAAAGTCTGAAAGTGTGATAACTCCTGCTTTGTTTCTTTTGCTAAGAATTGTTTTGGTTATTTGTGGTTGTTTAAGTTTCCAGATGAATTTCTGTATTGTTACCAAGTCTGAGAAGAATGATGTTGGTAATTAGTGGTTACAGCGTTGAATCTGTAGATTGCCTTTGGTAGGATGAATATTTTAACAATTTTTTCAATTCATGAGCATGGAATATTTTTCCATTTGTTTGTGTCATCTTCTACTTCTTTCAATAATGTTTTGTAGTTTTCATTGTAAAAGTCTTTCACTTGTCTGGTTAGGAAGATGCTGTGGTATTTCATTTTTTGTGTGTGGCTATTGTGAATGGGTTTTCCCTGGTAGGTAGTCTGACCTTTCTCTCTTGCTGCTTTTTGGATTTTTTTCTTTGTGCCTACTTGTGTAGGCAAATTACTATGTGTCTAGGGGTTGGTCCTCTCATTTGATGTATTGTGAGGGTTCTCTGTATCTCTGTGCTTATCTGGTCACATCTCTGGTGAGATAGGGAAAATTTCCTTGAATTATCTCTTAGAATACTTGCTCCAAGCCTGGTTCAGTGGCTCAGCCTGTAATCCCAGCACTTTGGGAGGCTGAGGTGAGTGGATTGCCTGAGCCCGTGGATTCGAGACCCGCCTGGGCAACTTGGCGAGTCCTCATTTCTACGATAAATAAAAAAAAATTAGCTGGGTGTGGTAGTGCGTGCCTGTTGTTCCAGCTACTTGGAAGGCGGAGGAGGAAGGATCGCTGGAGCCCAGCAGGTTGAGGCTGTGGTGGCCGGGAGCATGCCAATGCACTCCAACCTGGGTGACAGAGCGAGACTCCAACTCAAAAAAAACAACAAAAAACTTCATATATGAGTGTGATTATGCAGCATTTGTCTTTCTGCATCTGAATAATATTCCACCGTGTGTGTGTGTGTGTGTGTATGCGTATATATACATATATGCATGCATACATACATATAGACACACATATATGTGTGTGTGTGTGTATTCTTTTTAAAATATAATCAATATTTTTTATTATGATATTGTGGGGTTCAATTAAAGGTTAGGTATACAAATATGCTTTGTTCAGGCACCCTTGTTGATAAGGGGTGTCTCCCCGTCCCCAGATAGATGTTTACTACCATTAAACCCATCTTCCTTCCCCCCCCAGTTTCCCACCACTATCAGTCATTTTCTTATGATAATACGTTAGATGATCAAGGTCCACTATATGAGTGAGAACATTTGATACTCAGATCTTTGTTTCTGTGAGAGATCCCTCAGTATTATAGATTCTAGTTCCATCCAGGTTGCTGCAAAATCCATGATTTTGTTCTTTTTTATGGCTGTGTAGTATTCCATTGTGTATATGTACCAGATTTTTTAATCCAGTCCTCTTTTGATGGACAGCATGGTTGGTTCCAGGTTCTTGCTATTGTGAACAATGCTGCGATAAACATGCGTGTGCAGGTATCTCTTTGATAGAGGGATTTGAGTTCTTCAGGGTATATTCCTAGTAGGGGGATTGCAGGGTCATATGGGAGGTTGATATTTAGAGCTTTTATGAATCACCACACTGCTTTCCACAGAGGTTGCACTAGTTTGCACTCCCACCAACAGTGTAGAAGTGTTCCCTTTTTGCCACACCCTCTCCAAAAACTGTTATTTTTTGAGTAATTGATAATTGCCATTCTGACTGGAGTTAGGTGGTATCTCAGTGTGGTTTTGATTTGCATCTCCCTGATGATTAGCGATGTTGAGCATTTCTTCATGTGTCTGTTGGCTGCTCGGATGTCTTCCTCTGTGAAGTGTCTGTTCATATCTTTTGCCCATTTTATAATGGGGTTGTTTGTTTTTTTCCTTTTCAGCATGTTTGAGTTCCTTGTAGGTCTAAGATGTCAAGCCTTTGTCAGACCTGGAGTTGGCAAATACTTTTTCCCAGTCTGTAGGCTGTCTCCCTGCTCTCTTGATGGTTTCTTTGGCTTTACAGAAGCTTGTCAATTTAATGAGGTCCCACTTGTCTATCTTCTCTCTTATGGCCTGTGGGTTTCAGGTTTTGTTCAGGAATTGGATGCCAGTTCCAATTTCCATGAGGGTATGTCCTTCATTTTCTAAGGTTCTTATGGTTTGAGGTTTTACATTTACTTCTCTGATCCATTTGGAGTTAACCTTTGTGCATGGGGATAGATAGGGGTCCTGTTTCAATCTTTGCATGTGGTCAGCCAGTTTTCCCAGCACCATTTACTGAATAGATTCTCCTCTCCCTAGTGGTAGGTGGTGGAGGCTTTGTCGAAGATGAGTTGGTTGAGAAATTGAGGTTTTGCTTCTGGAATCTCAATTCTATTCCATTGATCTATATGCCTGTTCCTATACCAATACCAAGCTGTTTTGATGATTGTAGCTTTATAGTAAAGTTTGAAGTCTAGTAATGTGATACCACTTGCTTTGTTTTTTTTTTTTTTTTGCTGAGGATTGTTCTGGCTATTC
>NW_007261177.1:0-12495 GCF_000164805.1 Carlito syrichta
CTGAGTAGCGAGCTGACTTAACAAGCTAGCTGAATATATAGCTGACTTGAGAGGTGACTTAACTGCTAGCTGGCTAACTACCTGTTTTATCTAGCTGACTAGCTAGTTAGCTGGGTAGCTGGCTAGACATCTGACTTAACTAGCTAGCTACCTTGTTGGCTAGACGGCTAGAAAACTGGCTTAACTAGCTAACTACCTGGCTGGCTAGCAACCTAGGCAGCCGACTGGCTAGCTAGCATCCTGGCCAGCTGGCTAGCCAGCTGGCTTATATAGCCAGCCAGCTGGCTGGACAGTGTTATAGACAACCAGCTTAACTAGGCAGCCACCCTGTTTGTCAACCTGCTAGCCAGCCGGCTTAGCTAGCTGGCCACCGACCTGAGCAGCCTGCTAACCAGCCAGCTTAACTTGCCAGCCACCTAGCTAGCCAGTCGGCTAACAAGCTGAGTTAACTAGCTGACTTAACTAGATGGCCTACTTTCTGGCCAGTTTAACTAAATACCTTGCTACATAGCTAGCCAGCTGGGTATACAGCTGAATTTCTAGATGACTTTTATAGTTATCCAGCTGTCTAGTCAGCTGATGTAAATAACAAGCTACCTAGGTAACCAGCGGGCTAGTCATCTGACTTAACTTGGTCACTTAATAATCAAGCCAACTGACTAGACAGCTGACATAACTAGTTAGCTAACTAGCTAGCATGCTGGCTTGCCAACTGACTTAATTAGGTGAGTTAACTAGCTATCCAGCAGGCTACTCAACTGATTAATTGCCTAGCTACCTAGCTAGCCAGCCAGCCAGCTTGCCAGCTGACTTAACTAGCTGACTTAACAATGTATCCAGCTGGAGAGTCAGCACACTTAATTAGCTAGCTACCTAACTAAACACCTGGGTAGCCAGCTGACTAAATTAGCTGCCATAAGTAGACGCCTGATGGCTAGTCAGCTTACTTAACTAGCTACCTACCTACATAGACTGCTGGCTAGCCAGCTGAGTTAACCAGGTGACTAAACTAAATTTCCAGCGGGATACACTGTTGACTTAACTATCTACCTACCTAACTAGCCAGTTGTCTAGCCATCTGCCTTAACTAGGTGACTTAACTAGCTAGCCAGCTAGCTAGCTGGCTGACCTAACTGCCTAGGTACATAGCTACACAGCTGAATAGCCAGTTGACTTAACTAGCTAGCTACCTTCATAACCTGCCTGTAGGCTTAACTACTTAACTACCTAGCTAACCAGTTGGCTATTGAGCTGTCTTAACTAGGTTATTTAATTAAATAGTTAACTGTCTAGTCAGCTGACTTAACTCACTGACTTAACTAGCTAGCAAGCTGACTTAACTGGCTGACTTAACAAGGTAGCTACCAAGCAATTCAGCTAACTTAACTAGCTGACCTAACTAGCCAGCTAGCTGACATAACTAGCTGTCTTATGTAGCTTGCTTCCTAGCTAGCCAGCTGACTTACTTAGCTGAAATAATTAGCTAGCCAGATGGCTACCCACCTGACTTAATTAACTTTTTAGCTAGCTAAACAGCTGGATAGCCAACTGACTTAATGGGTCGACCTAATTAGCTAGGCAGCTGGTTGCCAGCTGACTTAACCAGCTGACTTAACCAGGTAGTCAGCTGGCTAGCCAGCTGACCTAAGTAGCTGGCTATTTATCTAGGCAGCTCTCTAGCCATCTGACTTACCTAGCTGACTGAAGCTACCAAGCTGGCTAGCCAGCTGACTTAACTAGCTAGCTACCTACCTAGCCAGCAAGCTAGCAAGCTGACTTAACTAGGTGAATTGAAAAGCTAGCCTGCTTGCTAGTAAGCTGACCTACCTACCTAGCCAGCTGGTTAGAAAGCTGACTATACTAGCTGACTTAACCAGCTAGCCAGTTGGCTAGCCAACTGACTTAACTCGCTGACATCACTAGCTAGCCATTTAGCTATCTAGCTGACTTAACTAGTTAGGTACCTACCTTGCCAGTTGGTTAGATAGTTCTCTTAACTAACTGTATTAACCAGCTATTCAGCTGGCTAACCAACTGTCTAAACTAGTTTGCTAACTAGCAAGCCAGCTGCCTAGCCAGCTGATGAAACTACCTGCCTAAACCAGCTAGTTACCAAGCTTCCAGCTGACTTAGTTATCTAACTAGATAGCTACGTAGCTTCCCAGCTGACTTAAATACTTAGCTAACTAGATAGCTACAAGCTAGCAAGATGACTTAAATAATTATCTGCCTAGCTAGCTAACTGACTTAACCAGTTTGCTAAACATTTAGCTTACACATTATCTAATGGGCTAGCTAGGTGACTTAATTATGTGACTTAACTCGTTAGCTAATGAGTTAGCTAGCTGACACAACTAGCTGACTTAACTCGTTCAATAACTAGATAGCTAGATGACTCATCCAGCTGACTAACTCGTTAGCTACCTAGCTAACTAGCCTACTCAGCCATCTGACTCCACCCATATGCAAACTAGCTAGCTAGCTGACTCAACCAGCTGACCTAACCCGTTAGGTACCTAGCTAACTACCTGACTCAACCTGCTGACTTAACCCATTTTCTCACTAGCTAACTAGCTGTCTTAACCAGTTGACTAAATTAGAAAGCTGACTTAACTAGCTGACTTAGCTAGCTGACTTGACTACTTAGCTAGCTGACTTAACTGGCTGACAACAAGTTATCTAGCTCACTTAACTACCTGAGTTAAATAGTTAGCTAACTATTTAACTAGCTGACTTATCTAATTACCTAAGTAGTTAGGTAGCAGCCTTAAGTAGCTGACTTAAATAGTTAGCTAACTTGTGAACTAGCTGACTGAGCTAGTTGACTTAGCTAGCTAGCAGGTTAGCTAGCATTCTTAGCTTGCTGACTTAACTAGTTGGCTGATGAGATAGGTAGCTGATTTAATGAGTTGGTTAACCAGTTAGCTAACAGCTTTAACTAGTTGGTAAACGAGTTAACTGACTTAACTTGTTGGATAATGAGTTAACTAGGTTACTTAACTTGTTGACTGATGAGTTGCCTGGCTAGTTCGCTGGTTTAACACGTTGGCTGACTACTCGGTCAACTTATTACCTGGCTTAACAAGGTGGCCCAATAGTCAGCCGACTAGTTAGCTGGATCAACGAGTTGACTGACGAGTTGGCCCACTAGTTAGCACGATTAACTACTTGACTGGCTGGTTTCCTGACCTAACTAGTCGGCTGACTATTTGGCTGACTAGTTGGCTGTCCTAACTATTTGGCTGCCCAGTTAGCAGAGCTAACTTCTCAGTTCCCAAGTTGGCTGAGTAGTTGGCCGATTGGTTATGTGAAATAACTAGTTGGCCCACTACTCGGCCAACCACTTAGCTTACTTAACTTGTCGGCTGGCAAGTGAACCGGATGGTCAGCTGAATTTATTAGTTGGCTGGCAAGTGAGCCGAATGGTCAGCTAACTTAACTAGTCAGTTGGTGAGTGAGCGGACTTTTCAGGTGACTTAAGTAGTTGGCCGGAGAGTGAGCCAACTGTTTAGCTGACTTAACTACTCGGCTGGAGAGTGAGCTGACTGATCAGCTGACTTTAGTCAACTGGCTTGTGAGCCGACTGGTCAGAAGACTTAACTAGTCATCCAGCTATTAAGCTGACAAGCGACCCCACTTAACTAGTCAGTCGTCAAGTGAACTGATGGGAGAGCTGCCTTAACTAGTCAGCCAACGAGCTAGCCAACCAGTGAGCTGACCTAACAAGTCGGCTGGTGAGCAATCTGACTAGTTAGCTGACATGTCCTGCCAATGAGCTGAAAAGTGATTGACTGTTGGCAGTGAGTGAGCCGACTAATTTGCTGACTGGTTGGCAGGCAAGTGAGCTGACTAGTTAGGTGACCTGGTGGAAAGAGAGCGAGGTCACTATTTAACTGATCAGCTGGTTGAGTGGCTAGCCAATTAGTTAGCTAAATGATTAGCTGATTTGCTAGCTGACATAACTAGATAGCTGACTAACTAGCTGGCTATCTAGGTGACATAACTCGCCAGCAAACAAGCTATCTAGCTGTCTAGCTAGCTGACTTAACTAGCTAGCTATCTGGCTAGTTAGATGGGTAGCTGACTTAACTATCTAGCTGACAATCTAGCTGACTAGCTAGCTGAATGAACTGTCTAGCAGAGTAGCAACCTGACTAGCTAGCTGACTTCTCTAGCTAGCTGAATTGTTAACTGACTTACTAGCTGACTTAACTAGCTAACTGACTAGCTAGTTGACTTACTAGCTGACTAGCTAGTTGATTGACTAGCTGGCTAGCCAGCTGACATAACTAGCTAGCTACAGGGTTGGTTAGACGGCTAGCCAACTGGCTTATCTAGCTAGATGTCTGGCTGGGTAGCTGGCTAGACAGCCAGATATCTAGCTAGTGGGATGGCCAGAGGGTAACCAGCCAGCTTAAATAGACAGGTGGCTTGCTGGACAGTCGGATAGCCAGCTTGCTTAACTAGCCAGCCACCCTTCTCATCAGCTGGCTAGCCAGCCAGCTGAACTTCCTGACCACCTACCTGACCAGCCTGCTAACCAGTCGACTTAATTTACCAGAGACCTAGTCAGCCAGTCGGCTAATCAGCTAACTTAACTAGCTGACATAAGTAGATAATCATCCGGCTAGACAGCTGGCTTGACTAGCTAGCCACCTAGCTAGTCAGGTGGTTAGCCAGGTCACTTAACATGCTGACTTAACTAGCTAGCCAGCTGGCTAGCCAGCTGATGTAATTAACTAGCTACCTACATCACAATGTGGTTAGCCAGCTGACTTAACTAGCTGACTTAACAAGAGAGCCAGCTGGCTAGACAACTGAGTTAACAATGTAGCTACCTAGCTAGCTAGTTGGTTAGCCACTTGAATTAACTATCTGACTTAACCAGCTAGCCAGCTGGATAGGCAGCTGACTCAACTACCTGATTTAAATAGTAAGCCAGCTGGCTACCCAGCTTACATAACTAGCTGACATCCTTAGCTAGCCAGGTGGCTAGTCAGCTGACTTAAATAGGTAGCTACCTATGTACCCCGCTGGCTTGCCAGCTGACTTAAGAACCTAGCTACCTAGCTAACCAACTGGCTAGCAACTGACTTAACCAGCTAGCTACCCAACTAGGCAGCTGCCTAGCCACCTGCCTTAACAAGCTGATTAACAAGCTAACCCACTCACTTATCTAGCTGATTTAACTTGCTAGTTTCGTAAATAGCCAGATGATTTAACCATCTGAAATAACTAGCTAGCTACCTAATTAGTTATCTAGCTAGCTACCCGACTTAATTAGCTGACTTAACTAGTTAGCCAGCTGACATAAATAGCTGACTTAACTAGCTACTACCTAGCTAGCCAGCTGACATAACTAGCAGAAATACCTAACTAGCCAGTTGTTTAGCCATCTGCATTGACTAGCTTTTTGACTAGCAAGTGAGCAGGCGAGCCAACTGACTTAATGAGGTGACTAAACTAGCTAGGAAGCTGGTAAGCAGGCTGAATTAACTACTTGATAAATGAGCTAGGCAATTGGCCAGCCAGGTGCCTAAACTAGCTGAATTAACTAGTTATCCAGCTGGCTAGCCAGGTGACTAACCTAGCTCTCTACTTCTCTAGAGGCCTCGATAGCCAGCTGACTTAAAACACTGACTTAATTAGCTACCCATCTGGCCAGCCAACTGACAACTAGGTCACTACCTAGCTAGCCAGCTGGCTAGCCAACTGATTTAACTAGCTTTCTTAACTAGCTGACCTGCTTCCAAACCAGTTGAATTAAGTAGCTTCCTACATAGCTAGCCAGATGGCTATCCAGCTGAATTAACAAGGTGACTCATCTAGCTAGCCAGCTGTTTAGTCAGCTGACTTAAATAGCAAGCTGAATAGTTAGCCAGCAGGCTACTCAGCTGACTTATCTAGGTGACTTAACTCTCTAGTCAGATGGCTATACAGTTGACATAAGTAGCTATCTACCTAGCTGGCAAGCTAGCTAGCAGACTGACTTAACAAACTGACTTAACTAGCTAGCCATCTGGTCAGCAAGCTGACTTAATTGCCTAGCTACATAGCTAGCCATCAGACTAGACAACTGAATAAACTAGCTGACTTAAGTAAGTAGCCTGCTGCCTAGCCAGGAGACTTAACTAGCTAGCTATCTAGACAGACAGCTGGATAGCCAGCTGACCTAACTAACTGACACAATTAGACGCCTGATTGCTAGGCAGTTGACTTAAGTAGCTACCTACATAGCTAGCCCACTGGCTTGCCAGCGGGCTTAACTACCTAACTACCTAGCTAACCTGCTGACCAGCGAGCTGACGTTACTAGGTGACTTAACTAGCTACCAGCTTACCTTAATAGTTGACTTATCTATCTAGCTACCTACCTAGTTAGCTGACTCAACTATCTGCTTTAACTAGCTAGCTCCCTAGCTAGCTATCATATAGCTAACTGACTTATCTAGCTAGCTAGCTGACATATCTAGCTTAACTAAAGAGTTAGCTACCTTGCTAGTCAGCTGACTTAACTAGCTGAAATAACTAGCAAGCCAGTTGTCTACACATTAGATGAAACTAGCATTATAATAGCTAGCCAGCTGGCTAAACAACTGACTTAACAAGCTGACTTAACTAACTAGCCAGCTGGTTAGCCAGCTGACTAAACTAGCTCATTAACTAGCTTGCCAGCTGGCTAGCCAGCTGACTTCATTGCCTAGCTACCTAGCTAGCCAGCAGCCTAGACAGCTGACTTAACTAGCTGACTTAATGAAGTAGCCAGCTGTCTAGCCAACAGACTTAAATAGCTAGCTACCTAGCTAGTCAGCTGGAAGGCCAGGTGACTTAACTAGGTGACATAACAAGATAGCTTCATGGCTAGCCAGCTCACATAACTAGCTACCTACCTACATAACCCACTGGCTTATCAGCTGAGTTAACTACCTAACTTCCTAGATAACATGCTGGCCAGTGAGCTGACCGAACTGCATGACTTAAGTAGCTAACCAGCTGGCTAGCCAGTTGATTTAACTAGCTAGCTACCCTGTTTTGCAGCTGGTTAGAAAGTTGACTTAGCTAAATGATTTAACTAGCTAGCTACTGAGCTAGCCAGATGACTTAGCTAGATAGGAACCCTCATAGGCAGGTGGTTAGCAAAGTGATTTAACTAACTGAATTAACCAGTTTGCCAGCTGTTTAACTAGCTGACTTAACTAGCTAGCTACCTAGTTCTTCATCTGAGTTAACTAGCTGATATAACTAGCTAGCTACCTGGCTAACCAGCTGGCTGGTCAGCTGACTTAACTAACTGACTTAATTAGCTAGAAAGCTGGATGGCCAGCTGAATTAACTAATTGACATAACCAGCACTTCCACTAACTTGCCAGGTGACTTAACTAGGTAGTTACCTAGCCAGCCAGCTGGGAAGCCAGCTGAATAATCTAGCAGACTTTACTATCTAGCCAGCTAGATAGCCAGCTAACTTATCTAGCTTACTACCTAGCCAACCAGTTGTCTAGCCATCGGGCATAACTAGTTGACTTAATCAGGTAGCCAGTTGTCTATCAGGCTGACTTACTGCCTAGCTATCTAGCTAGTCAGTTGGATAACAAGCTCACTTATCTAGATAGCTACCTACGTAGCCTGGTTTCTTGCCAGCTGACTTAACTACCTCACTACCTAGCTATCCAGCTTGCTAGTGAGCTGACTTAACAAGGTTACTTAACTAGCTAACTAACTGGCTAGACAGTTTACTTAATTTTCTAGCTACACAGCTAGGCAGCTGGTTAGTTAGCTGAGTAAACTCACTGACTTAACTAGCTAGCAAGCTGATTTATCTAGCTGAATTAACCAGCTAGCTACCTAGCTTGCCAGCTGGCTTTACAAACTTGCTCAACTAGTTAGCTACCTAGCTAGCTAGCTGACTAAACTAGCTGACTTAATCAGCTAGACAGTCAGATAGCCAGCTGACTTAAATCACTGACATCACTAGTTAGCCAGGTAGCTATCTAACTGACTTAACTAGTTAGTTACCTACCTTGTTAGTTGACTTGCCAGTTCTCTTAACTAGCTGAATTAACCAGCTAGCCAGCTGGTTATCCAACTGACTTAACTATGTTGCTACCTAGCTAGCCAGCTGGCTAGCCAACTGACTTACCCAGCTGACTTAACTAGCTAGCTACTTAGCTAGCCAGCTGACTTAAAGATTATCTAACTGGCTAGCTACCTACCTAGTCAGCTGTCTTAAATAGTTAGCTGCCTAGCTAGCTAGCTGACTTAACCAGCCAGCTAACTAGTTAGCTTACTCATCTAACGTGCCAGCTAGGTGGCTTAATTATCTTACTTAACTTGTTAGCTAATGAGCTAGCTAGCTGACATAACCAGCTGACTTAAATCATCCAGCTGACTTAACTCGTTAGCTAACTAGATATCTAGCCTACTCAACGAGCTGACTAAACCCGTTTCCTAATTTACTAGCTAGCAGACTCAGCCAGCTGACTAAATACGTTAGTTAACTAGCTAACTGCCTGACTCAACCTGCTAACTTAACCCGTTAGTTAACTAGCTAGCTGTCTTAAACAACTGGCAAAATTAGAAAACTGACTTAGCTAGCTGACTTCACTGGCAGATTTAACTAGCTAACTAGCAAACTTACTTATGTGAATTGAACAGTTAGCTTACTATTTAACTAGCTGTATAAGAAGCTGACTTAATTAGCCAACTAGTCAGGAACAGATTTAAGTAGCTGACTTAAGTAGTTAGCTAACAAGTGAGTTAGCTGATTTTGCTAGCTGACTTAGCTAGCTAGCTGGTTAGCTAGCTGACTTAGCTAACTGACTTAACTAGTTGGCATACGAGATAGCTAGCTGTCTTAACCAGTTGATTAATGAGTTAGCTGTTTCATCTAGTTGGTAAAGGAGATAACTAGCTGAATTAATTAGTTGGTTAAGGAGTTACCCAGGTGACTTAACTTGTTAGCTGATAAGTCAGCTGACTAGTTAGCTGGTTTTACACGTTGTCTGACTACTCGGCCGTCTTGTTTTCTGGCATAAAATTTTGGCCGAATAGTCGACTATTTAGTTGTCTTAGCAAATTGACTGATGAGTTGTCCCACTAGTTAGCTCAGTTAAGTAGTTACCTGACTAATTTGCTGACTTAACTAGTCGTCCAATTAGTTGGACTACTATTTAGCTGACCTAACTTGTTGGCTGACTATTTAGCGGACCTAAATTATCAACTGACAAGTTTGCCCACTAGTCGGCATATTGGTTAGCTAACTTAACTAGTTGAAGGGCTAGTAGGCTGACCGATAAGCTGACTAAACTAGTCAGCCACTGAGTGAGCTGACAAGTTAAATGACTTAACTAGTCGACAGGCAAGTGAGCCAACTGGACAGCTAAATTAACTAGTTCACCAGCAAGTGAGCCGATTGGTCAGCTGACTTAACTAGTTGGGCGGTAGGTGAGTCAAATCATCAGCTGAGTTAACTAGTCGTTGGACTGTGAGATGACTGGTCAGTTGTATTTAGTTGGCTGGCGAGTGAGCCAACCAATGAGCCAAACTTAACTAGTTGGCCGGCGAGTGAGGAGATGTGTGAGCTGCCATAACTATTCAGCCGGTGAGTGAGCCAACCTGTGAGCTGACTTAACTAGTTGGCTGTGGAGCAAGCTGACTACTTTGCTGACCTGCTGGCCTGTGAGCGAGTTGGCAAGTTAGTTGACCTGTTGGCTGGTGAGTGAGCTGAGTAGTTTGCTGACCAGTTGGCAGGTTAGCTGACCTGATGGAAAGCGAGGGAGCCCACTAGTTAGCTGAGCAGCTAACTGATTTGCTATCCGACTAGTTAGTCAAGTTTACTAGCTGACTTAACTAGCTAACTCACTAGCTAGCTGGCTATCTAGCTGACATAACGAGCTAGCATACAAGCTATGTATATGTCTAGCAAGCTGACCTAACTAGCTTTCTAGCTGACTCGTTAGCTGTCAAGCAGACTTAATTATCTAGCTGACTAGCTAGCTGACTTAACTAGCTATTTGACAAGCAACCTGACTAGTTACCTGATTTAACTAGCTAGTTCAGTAGGTAGCTGACTTGCTAGTTTACTTAACTAGCTAGCTGGATAGCTAGCTGACTTAACTAGCTGACTAGCTAGAAGGCTGGCTACCTGGCCAGCCTGCTGACTAAACTTACAAGCTATCTGGTTGGCTAGATGGCTAGTCAGCTGTCTTAAATAGCTAGTTACCTGGCTGTCTAGCTGGCTAGGCAGCCTGCTAGCTAGGTGGAAGACTGATCACCTGGCCAGTCAGCCGGCTTAAATAGCCAGTCGTCTGGCTGAACAGTGGGATAGAAAGCTGGCTTAACTAGCTAGCGAACGAGGTGTTCAGCAGCCTAGCGGACTGGATTAATTATTTGGCCACCTAACTGATCAGCCCACCAACCAGCCCTCTTAACATGCCAGACTTCTAGCCAGCCAGCTGGCTAACCAACTGACTTAACTAGCTGAATTAATTAGATAGCCATCCGACTAGCCAGCTGGCTTAACTAGCTAGCCACCTAGTTAGTAAGCCGGCTAAGCAGCTCACTTAACTCGCTGACTTAGCTAGCTAGCAAGTCGCTTATCCAGCTTACTTAATTAGCTAGCTAGCTACCTAGACAGGTGGCTAGCCAGCGGACTTAACTAGCTGATTTAACCAGCTTGCCAGCTGGCTAGCCAGGTGAATTAAATATGTAGCTACCTAGCTAGCCAGTTGGCTTGCCACTTGAATTGACTAGCTCAATTATCCAGCTAGCCAGCATGCTAGCCAGCTGACTCAATTAGCTGACCTAATTAGTAAGCCAGCTGGCTAGTCAGCTGACTTAACTAGCTGACATCTCTAGATAGCCAGGTGGCCAGCCAGCTGACTTTACTAGCTAGCTACCGATATACACTGATGGCTTGCCTGCTGAATTAATTATCTAGCTACCTAGTTAACAAGCTGGCTAGTGAGCGGACTTAACTATGTGACTTAATTAGCTAGCCAGCTGGCTACTTAGCTGACTTAAGTAGCTAGTCAGCTGACTAGCAGGCTGACCTAACTGCCTAGCTACCTAGCTAGCCAGCTGGATAGACTGCTGAGTTAACTAGTTAACTACCTATGTAGCCCACTGTTTTGACAGCTGACTTAACTACCCAGCTACCTACCTAACCAGCTGGCTAGTGAGCTGACTTAACTAGGTTACTTAACTAGCTAGGTGACTGTCTAGCCAGCTGACTTAACTAGCTAGCTACCCAGAGAGGCAACTGGCTAGCCAGCTCTCATAGCTCGCTTAATTAACAAGCTAGCTAGCTGACTTAAAAAGCTAGTTCCCTAGCTAGCCAGCTGGCTTAACTACCTGGCTTAACTAACTAGATACCTAGCTATCTATCTAACTAGCCAGCTGACTTAACTTGCTGACTTAACTAGCTAGCTAGCTGACTAACTAGCTAACTTATATAGCTAGCTTTCTAGCTAACCAGCTGACTTAACTAGCTGATATCATAAACTAGCCTAGCTGAAATAATAAACTAGCCTGATGAATTCCCATCTGCCTTAACTAGTTTTTTAACTAACTAACCAGTTGGAGAGCCAACTGACTTAATGAGCTGACTTAACAGGGTAACCAGCTGGTTGCCACCTTACTTAACTAGCAGACTTAACAAGCAAGTCAGCTGGCTGCCTATCTAACAAGCTGGCTAGTCAACTGACTTACCAGTTGACTTACGCTAGCAAGCTGGCTTGTCAGCTCACTTAAATAGCTACCTACTTACCTAGACAGCAGGCTACTCAGCTGACTTACCTAGCTGACTTGAATAGCTAGCCTGCTCACTTGCAAGCTGACTTATCTAGCTAGCTACCTACCTAAACAGCTGGCTAGACAGCTGACTAAACTAGCTGACTTAACCAGCTAGCCAGATGGCTAGCCAACTGACTTAACTCGAAGACATCTCTATCTAGCCAGGTAACTATCTAGATTTCTTAACTAGCTAGCTACCTACCTTGCCAGTAGGCTACCCAACTCTCTTAATTAGCTGAATTAAACAGCTAGCCAGCTGGCTAGCAAATTGACTTATCTACCTAGCTACCTAGCTGGCCAACTGCCTAGCCAGCTGACTTAATTAGCTGAATAAACTAGCTATCTACTAGCTAGCCAGTTGACTTATAAAGTTAGCTAACTAGATTGCTACCTCACTAGCCAGCTGATATAAACACTTAGCTAACTAGCTAGCTACCTAGCTAACAAGCTTACTTAAATAGTTAGCTGCCTATCTAGCTAGCTGACTTAACCAGCTAACTAGCTAGCTGGCTGACTCATCCACCTTACTTAACTCGTTGACTAACTAGTTAGCTAGCCTACTCAACCAGCTGACTCAAACCGTTTGCTAACAAGCTAGCTAGCTGACTCAACCAGCTGACTTAACAGTTAGTTGGCTAGCTAACTACCTGTATCAACCTGCTGACTTACCCATTAGCTAACTAGCTAGCTAGCAGTCTTAGCA
>NW_007261177.1:12515-13308 GCF_000164805.1 Carlito syrichta
AGCCTGATGAATACCCATCTGCCTTAACTAGTTTTTTAACTAACTAACCAGTTGGAGAGCCAACTGACTTAATGAGCTGACTTAACAGGCTAACCAGCTGGTTGCCACCTTACTTAACTAGCAGACTTAACAAGCAAGTCAGCTGGCTGCCTATCTAACAAGCTGGCTAGTCAACTGACTTACCAGTTGACTTACGCTAGCAAGCTGGCTTGTCAGCTCACTTAAATAGCTACCTACTTACCTAGACAGCAGGCTATTCAGCTGACTTATCTAGCTAGCTACCTACCTAAACAGCTGGCTAGACAGCTGACTAAACTAGCTGACATAACCAGCAAGCCAGATGGCTAGCCAACTGACTTAATTCGAAGACATCTCTATCTAGCCAGGTAACTATCTAGATTTCTTAACTAGCTAGCTACCTACCTTGCCAGTAGGCTACCCAACTCTCTTAACTAGCTGAATTAAACAGCTAGCCAGCTGGCTAGCAAATTGACTTATCTACCTAGCTACCTAGCTGGCCAACTGCCTAGCCAGCTGACTTAATTAGCTGAATAAACTAGCTATCTACTAGCTAGTCAGCTGACTTATAAAGTTAGCTAACTAGATTGCTACCTCACTAGCCAGCTGATATAAACACTTAGCTAACTAGCTAGCTACCTAGCTAACAAGCTTACTTAAATAGTTAGCTGCCTATCTAGCTAGCTGACTTAACCAGCTAGCTAACTAGTTAGTGTACTCGTTATGTAACGTGCTATCTAGCTGACTTAGTCATCCAACTTAACTTGTTAGCTAA
>NW_007261178.1:0-7728 GCF_000164805.1 Carlito syrichta
CCATAGCAGACAACCTGGGATTTTTTGGATTGAGGGCGCGTACAACAATGATTCTTTAATCGTAAATAGTTGGAGGCCATGTAGTGCCCTGTATGTGAGGACTCTCTTTCCCTTGATTCCTGTTTGAAAATCCTGATTCTTGTATAGCCCTTAGTAAGAAGTCATGTAGATTTTTTGTTAGAGGAACCGTGGAAAACAGATTTCTTCCTTTTATTAGCAAGAGGCCATGTAGTTTGCTGTATATGAGGATTGCTAATACCCATATTCATGCCTCGAATCCCTGATTCTTCTTTAGCCATCAGCAAGATGCCCTGTAGGATTTCAGGACTGAGGCCGCGTATAACCCAGATTCCTTGTTTTTATCAACAGCCGTGCAGTTACCTGTATATGAGTACTCCTGTTCACAAATACATGCGTCGAAAGATTGATTCTTGTTTAGATCTTAGGACAACACCATATACATTTTTGGAGATTGAGAAAGCATGTCACACACTTTCCTTATTCTTTCATAGGAAATGTCAGTACATTTGCCTGTATATGAGGATTTCATTTCCCTAGCTTAGGCTTCAAAAACACAAATTCGTGTTTAGAACTTAGCAAGAAACCCTATAGATTTATTGGGAAGGAGGACACTTTTAAACCAGATTCCTTATTCTCCTTTAGCAATAGACAGTGCAGTTTTCTGTATATGAGGACTCCCATTACCCAGATTCCTACTCCGAAATCCTGAATGGTGGTTATCTCTTAGCAAGACGGTCTGTAGGTTCTTGGGATGGAGGCCTCGTGTAACCAAGATTCCTAATACTTCCGTAACAACAGATCATGTAGTGTTCTGTATATGAGGACTCCCATTGCTGAAATTCCTGCTTCATTCTCAGCAAGACGTAAGATATTTCCTGGTGATCTAGAATTTTAGTTGCTTGGATATCAAGAGAAAGACTCCCATAAAGTTCTTGAGGATTTGGAACCCAAGATTCCTGGTCCCTTTTCAAAAGACACACTAAAAATGTGGTGACATAGAAGCCCAGATTGCTGATTAAACCAAATTAAGAGACTTTGTAGATTTAGGCGATAGAGAACTACAAGAACCGGATTCCCTTTCCGTTCTCAGCAAGATACCCTGAATTTCACTGTCCATGTGGATTCCAAAACGCTGTGTACAAAAACGCAGATGCCCAGATGTTTCCTAAGGACGTGGAATCCATGGATCCTGGTTACATTTCTATAATACGTACTAAATATTTGGCAACTGCGTATCCCTCGGCTTCTCTACAGATAAAGTACAAACGGAAATTTAAGCATTACCAAGTTCATCTTAAGACCAAAGTTACATTCAAATACGGCAATATGATACTTTTTTTCCGGGAGTGTAGCCTTAATTGTTCCGAGGAACTTAAGGGATTTGTACTACCAGATACGTGATTACAACTATCAAGAGGACCAGAATGTTGCTGGAGTCCTGAGATGACTGATTCATAATACCCACAAGCCAAATATCTCTGAAACATGACACGAGCTCGAAGCCTTGATTCTTGTTTAAACCGCAGCAAGACACCCTTAGAATTTTTCGGATTCTGGACTGGTGTATCACAGTTTCCTTATTCTTCTTTACCGTGGGGCCGTGTAATGTCCTGTATAGGAGAACTCCCTTTCCCAGAATTCTGTTTGGAAACGCTGATTCTTGTTTTGCCATTACCAAGATGTCATGTATATACTGTGAGGGAGGAACCGTGTAAAAGGTTTTTCTTAGTTCTCCTTAGCAAGAGATCATATAGATTCTGCATATGAGAATTGCTATTACCTATGTTCCAGCTTCTAAACCCTGATGCTTGTTTAGCCCATAGCAGATGGCCTGTTGAGTTTAAGGAATGAGGACTGCTATAACCCCGATTCTTTTTCTTCCTTGGTAAGGGGTTGTGTATTTTCCTGTATATTAGGACTCTCATTAGATACATCCTGCTTCGAAACACTGATTCTTTTAGAACTTTACAAGATGCTCTGTAGAATTCTGGATTGAGAACTCGTGTAACCCAGATTCCTCATTCTTTCTTACCAAAAGGTCATGTAGTTGCCTGTAAATAAGGACTCGATTTTCCCGATTCATGCTCGAATACATCATGATTCGTCTTTAGCCCATAGCCAGATGACCTTAAGCTTTTTTGGGATTGAGGACCCGATTAACGCATATTCCTTATTCTTACTTAGCAATAGGCAGTGAAGTTTCCTTTATGTGAGGACTCCCATTACCCAGATTCCTCCTTCAAAAACCTGATTTGTGATTACGTCTTAGGAAGACGGCTTGTAGTTTTCTGACTGAGGATTCACGTAAGGAAGATTCCTTATACTTCCTTACCAATATGTCGTATAGTTTCTTGTATATGACGACTTCCATTACCCAGCTTCCTGCTTCGTATATCAATGGAAAGACATCCATAATGTTCTTGGAAACTGGAATTCAAGATTCCTGGTTCCCCTTCACAAGACCTCCCCAAAATGTGGAATATTCCACACCCAAAACTCCAATTCCTACCAGCCCAGCCATAAGAATTTTCTGTAATTTGAGGTCACCTGAATCGAGGAATTTTGTACCAAATACCTGTTGATTCTGGGGAATATGATTATGGTCGTAGATTATCCCAGGAAACAAAAGGATTTCTAGGGCCAAATCCTTGATTACAACTAACAAGAGGACAAGAAAGATCCTGAGGATCTGTAATGACAGATTTAGCATACCAACGGAGCAAGTAGCTCTGAAAATGTAGGGACACAAAAGCGCAGATTGGTGATTAAACCTTATCACGAGGCCCTGTAGATTCCGAAAATAAGAACTCCTAAGACCGGATTTCCTTTTAATTCTCCGTAAGATGTCCTGATTTTTCCCGTCAATTTGGATTCCAGTTTTCATTATTTCAAATACAGATGCCCAGAAGTTTCCTAGGATTGTGGATTCCATGATTCCTGGTTACCATTAATAGTATGTAGTCAACATTTGGTAAGTGCTTAAAACTTGTTCCATCTAAAAATAAAAAGAGACACGAAAGTGATGGATTACAGGGTTCACCTTAAGACCAGAGTTACATCCAAATATGAAAAGAAGATTCTTTTTGTCCAGGAATCTGGCCTTAGTTGTTCTGAGGAATCTAACGGACTTGGAGTGCCCATACCATTTACGACTTTTAAGAGGACCAGAATGTTGCTGGAGCCCTGAAATGACCGATTCATAATATCTGAATGCTAAATTGCTCTGAAACATTTGGGGAGTTCGAAGATCTGTTTCTTGTTCGTCCCATAGCAGACAACCTGGGAATTTTTTGGATTTAGGGTGCGTACAACAATGATTCTTTATTCGTACTTATTTGGAGACCATGCATTGTCCTGTATGCGAGGACTCTCTTTAACTTGATTCCTGTATCGAAACCCTGATTCTTGTTTAGCCCTTAGTAAGAAGTCATGTAGATATTTTGATAGAGGAACCGTGGAAAACAGATTTCTTCTCTTTTATTAGCAAAAGGCCATGTAGTTTCCTGTATATGAGGATTGCTATTACCCTCATTCATGTCTCAAATCCCTGATTCTTCTTTAGCCGTCAGCATGATGTCCTGTAGATTTTCAGGACTGAGGACTCGTATACCCAGATTCCTTATTTTTAGCAACAGCCATGCAGTTACATGTATATGAGTACTCCTGTTCAGAGATGCATGCATCGAAAGCTTGATTCTTGTTTAGATCGTAGTAAGACGCCGTATATTTTTTGGAGATTGAGAAAACATGTCACCCACATTCCTTATTCTTTCTTAGGAAAAATCAGTGCATTTGCCTGTATATGAGGATTTCATTTCCCTAGTTTATGCTTCAAAAACATAAATTTGTGTTTAGCCCTTAACAAGAAACCCTGACGTTTTATTGGGATGGAGGACACATGTAAACCAGCATCCTTATTCTACTTTAGCAATAGAAAGTGCAGTTTCCTGTATAGGAGGACTACCATTTGCCAGATTCCTACTCCCAAAACCTGAATGTTGGTTGTCTCGTAGGAAGACGGTCTGTAGGTTTTTGGGATGGAGGCCTCCTGTAACCAAGAATCCTTATTCTTCTGTAGCAACAGGTCATGTAGTGTTCTGTATATGAGGACTCCCATTACTGAAATTCCTGCTTCATCCTGGGCAAGACGCCAAGATATTTCCTGGTGACCTAGAATTCTAGTTGCTTGGATATCAAGAGAAAGACTCCCATAAAGTTCTTGAGGAATTGGAACCCAAGATTCCTGGTCCCTTTTCAAGAGACACACTAAACATTTGGCGACATAGAAGCGCAGATTGCTGATTAAACCTTATCAAGAGACTTTGTAGATTTAGGCGATTGAGAACACCAAGAAGCGGATTCCCTTTCCGTTCTCAGCAAGATGCCCTGAATTTCCCTGTCCAAACTCTTTGTACAAATATACAGATGCCCAGATGTTTCCTAGGGATCTGGAATCCATGGATCCACATCCATGGATTTTAATAATTCGTACTAAATATTTGGCAACTGTAAAACCCTCGGCCCCTCTACAAATAAAGTACAAACTGAAATTTAAGGATTACCAAGTTAATGTTAAGACCAAAGTTAAATTCAAATATGGCAAGATGATACTTTTTTCCGGAAACTGGCCATAAGTGTCCCACAAAACCTAAGGGACTTGTACTACCAGATACGCGATTGCAACTGTCAAGAGGACCAGAATATTGCTGGAGTCTTGAAATGACTGATTCATAATATCCACAAGCCAAATATCTCTGAAACATGAGACGAGCTTGAAGTCTTGATTCTTGTTTTTACCACAGCAAGACACCCTGAGAATTTTTCGGATTGTGGACTAGTGTATCACAGATTCTTTATTCTTCTTTACTGAGGGACTGTGTAATGTTCTGTATATGAGGAATACCGATCCCCAGTATCCTGTTTGGAAACGCTGATTCTTGTTTTGCCATTATCAATATGTCATGTAGATATTGTGATGGAGGAATCGTGTAAAAGAGGTTTCTTAGTTCTCCTTAGATAGAGATCATGAGGACTGCTATTACCTATGTTCCAGCTTCTAAACCCTGATTCTTGTTTAGCCCACAGCAGATGGCCCGTTGATTATAAGGACTGAGGACTACTATAACCCCGATTCTTTTACTTCCTTGGCAAGGGGCTGTGTATTTTCCTGTATATTAGGACTCTCATTAGATACATTCTGTTTCGAAACTCTGATCCTTTTTCAACTTTCCAAGCTTCTCTGTAGATTTTTGGGATTGAGGACTTGTGTAATCCAGATTCCTTATTCTTTCTTAGCAAAACGTTATGTAGTTGCCTGTAAAAAATTACTCCATTTCCCAGATTAATTCTCGAAAGCACCATGATTCGTGTTTAGCCCGTAGCAAGATGACCTTAAGCTTTTTTGGGATTGAGGACCTGAGTAACGCGGATTCCTTATTCTTAGTTAGCATTAAGCAGTGAAGTTTCTTGTATGTGGGGACTCCCATTTCCCAGATTCCTACTACAAAAACCTGATTCGTGATTACGTCTTAGGAAGATGGCCTGTCGGTTTTGGCATTGAGGACTCCAATAAGGAAGATTCCTCATACTTCCGAAGCAATATGACGTGTAATTTCCTGTGTATGACGACCTCCATTACCCAGCTTCCTGCTTCACTCTGCAGGATGCCAAGACAGATCCTCATGACCGAGAATTCCAGTTTTTCGGATATCAAGAGAATGACGTCCATAATGTTCGTTGGGAACTGGAATCCAAGATTCCTGGTTCCCCTAAGCAAGAACTACACAAAATGTGGAATATTCCAAACCCAAAACCCCAATTGCTACCTGCCCACCCACAAGAATTTTTTGTACTTTGAAGTCACCTGAATCGAGGAATTTTGTACCAATATACCTTTTGATTCTGGGGAATATGATTATGGTCGTAGATGGTCCCAGGAAACAAAAGGATTTCTAGGGTCAAATCCTTGAATACAACTAACAAGAGGAACAGAAAGATTCTAAGGATCAGTAAAGACAGATTTAGTGTATCTATGGAGCAAGTACCTATGAAAATGTAGGGATCCAAAATCCCAAATTGCTGATTAAACCTTATCAAGATGCCCTGTAGATTCCGGAAAATGAGAACTCCTAGAACCAGATTTCCTTTTAATTCTCAGTAAGATGCCCTGATTTTTCCTGTCGATTTGTATTCCAAATTCAGCATATCAAAAGACAGATGCTCAGAAGTTTCCTAGTTTTGAGGATTCCATGATTCCTGGTTACCATTAAATGTACGTAGTAAACATTTGGCAAGGGCAAAATCCCTTGTCCCTTCTCAAAATAAAAAGAGACACAGAAGGGGAAGGTTTACAGAGTTCACAATAAGACCAGAGTTACATATAAATATGGCAAGCAGATTCTATTTGTCCTCGAATCTCTGGCCTTAGTTGTTCTGAGGCACCTAACGGACTGGAGTGCCCTATATCATTGACAACTTTTATGAGGACCAGAATGTTGCTGGAGTCCTGAAATGACCGATTCATAATATCTGAATTTTAAATTGCTCTGAAATATTTGGGGAGCTCGAAGATCTGTTTCTTGTTTGTCCCATAGCAGTCAACCTGGGAATTTTTTGGACTGAGGGCGCGTACAACAATGATTCTTTATTTGTACTTAGTTGGAGGCCATGTATTGTCCTGTATGAGGACCCTCTTTCCCTTGATTCCTGTTTTGAATCCCTGATTCTTGCTTAGCCCTTAGTAATAAGTCATGTAGATTTTTTGATAGAGGAACCATGGAAATCAGATTTCTTCTCTTTTATTTGCATGAGGCCATGTAGTTTCCTGTATATGAGGATTGCTTATTACCTACATTCATGCCTCGAATCCCTGATTCTTCTTTAGCTGTCAGCAAGATGCCCTGTGGATTTTCCAGACTGAGGACTCGTATAACACAGGTTCCTTATTTTTAGCAACAGCCATGCAGTTACCTATATATGAGTGCTCCAGTTCAAGATAGATGCGAAGAAAGCTTGATTCCTGTTTAGATCTTAGGAAGATGCCGTGTACTCTTTTGGAGTTTCAAAAAACATGTCACTCACAATCCTTATTCTTTCTTAGGAAAGGTCAGTGCATTTGCCTTTATATGATGATTTCAATTCCCTAGTTCATGCTTCAATAAACCAAATTCGTGTTTAGCCCTTAGCAAGAAACCCTGAAGTTTTATTGGGATGGAGAACACGTGTAAACCAGATTCCTTATTCTCTTTAGCAATAGACTGTGCAGTTTCCTGTATATGAGGACTCCCATTATCCTGATTCCTACTCCCAAAACCTGAATAGTGGTTATCTCTTAGCAAGATGCTCTGTAGGTTTTTGGAATGGAAGCCTCGTGTAACCAACATTCCTTATTCTTCCGTAGCAACAGGTCGTGTAGTGTTCTGTATATGAGGACTCCCAATACTGAAATTACTGCTTCATTTTCAGCAAGACGCCAAGATATTTCCTGGTGACCCAGAATTCCAGTTGCTTAGAAATCAAGAGAAAGACTCTCACAAAGTTCTTGAGGAATTGAAACCCAAGATTACTGGTCCCTTTTCAAAAGACACACTAAAAATGTGGGGATATATAAGCCCAGATTGCTGATTAAATCTTATCAAGAGACTTTGCAGATATAGGCGATAGATAACTCCAAGAACCGGATTCCCTTCCGTTCACAGCAAGATGCCC
>NW_007261179.1:0-9788 GCF_000164805.1 Carlito syrichta
CTCACTAGTTAAGTCATCTAGTTTTGTCAGATGTCCAGCCAGCTCGTTAGCTGGTTAAGTCAAGTAGTTAAGTCAGCTGGCTAACCAGCCAGCTAGCTAGATAGCAAACTAGATAAATCAACTGGTTAGGAAGTGGGATAGCACGTTAATTCAGTCAGTTAATTCAGTTGGCTTCCCAGCTGGCTAGCTAGGTATCTAGCTAGTTAAGCCAGCTGGCTAGACAGCTAGCTAGCTGGTTAAGACAGCTAGTTAATTCAGCTTGCCAGCCAGCTGTCTAGCTAGTTAAGTCGGCTGTCCAGCCAGATGGCTAGCAGGTTAAGTTAGCTAGTTAACTCATCTGGCCAGCCAGCTTTCTAACTAGGTAGCTAGATAGTTAAGTCAGCTAGTCAAGTCACCTGGCTAGCAAGGTAGCTAGCTAGTTAAATCAGCTAGATAAGGCACCTGGCTAGCTAGTTAAGTCAGTTAGTTAAGTCAGCTGGTTAGCCAACTGCCTAGCAGGGTAGCGGGCTACTTAAGGCAGCTGGCTAGCCAGCTGGCTACCTAGTTAAGTAACCTAGTCAAGTCAACTCGCTGGCCAGCAGATTAGCTAGGCAGGTAGGTAGTTAATTCAGCTAGCAAGCCAGCAGATTAGGTAGGCAAGTAGCTAGTTAAGTCAGCTGGCTAGCCATCAAACTATCTCGTTATGTCAGCTGATTAAGTCACCTGGCTATCTAGCTGCCTAGCCACATAACTAGCTAGTTAAGTCTGCTGGATAGCCAGCTGGCTACTTCATTAAGTCAGCTAGTTAAATCAGATGGCTAGACTTCTGGCTACATATGAGGCTAGGCAATTAAGTCAGCTGGCAAGCCAGCTGGACAGCTAGTTAAGTCAGCTAGTTTAGTCATCCATCTAAATAGCTGGCTAGCACATTAAGTCAGCTGGTTAACTCAGTTGTCTAGCCAGCTGGCTATCTGGAAAAAAAGCTAGTTAATGCAGATGGGTAGCCTGGTGACTCGCTAGTTATTTCAGCTAATTACGTCCTCTGGCTAGCTAGGAAGCTAGATAGTTAAGTCAGCTAGATATGTTAGCTAGCTAGATAAATAAGTCAGCTAGTTAAGTCAGCTAGCTGCATGATAGCTAGCTAGGTGGCTAGCTAATTAAAACAGCTAGGTAAGTCAGCTGGCTAGCTAACTAACTAGCTAGTTAAGTCAGTTAGTTAAGTCAGATTGCTAGCTAGTTAATTCAGCGAGTTAAGTCAGCTGGTTAGCCAGCTGCCTAGTAGGATAGCTAGCTAGTTAAGCCACCTGGCTAGCCAGCTAGCTAGCTATTTAAGTCACCTAGTTAAGTCAGCACCCTGGACAGCAGGTTAGCTAGGTGGTTAGGTAGTTACATCACCTGGCAAGCCAACAGGCTATGTAGGTATATAGCTAGTTAAGTAAGCTGGCTAGCCATCAGGTGTCTAGTACTGTCAGCTAGATAAGTCTGCTGGCTATTCACCTGTCTAACTAGGTAGCTAGTTAGTTAATTCTGCTGGCTCGCCAGCTGGCTACTTTGTTAATTCAGCCTATTAAGTCAGTTGTCTAGCTGGCTGGGTAGCTAGTTAGCTAGGCAAAAATTCAGCTGGCTAACCAGCTGGCTAGCTAGTTAATTCAGCTAGTTAAGTCAGCTGCCAAGCCAGCATGCTAGCTAAGTAGCTAACTAGTTATGTCAGCTGTCTAGCCAGCTGGCTAGAAAGTTAAGTGACCAAGTTAAGTCAGCTCACAAGCCAGATGGCTAGGTAGGTAGTTTTCCAGTTATGTCAGCTCCCTAGACAGCTTGCTAGCAAGATAAGTCACCTAGTTAATTCAGCTGGATAGCCAGCTGACTAGCTGTGTAGCAAGCTAGCTAATTCAACTGGATAGAAAGCAGGAAAGCTAGTTAAAACAGCTATTTAAGTCAGATGGGTACCCATCTGGCTACCTAGGTAGTGATCTAGTTAAGTTAGTTGGCTATCAGGCTGGCTATCTAGGTAGCTAGCTAGTTATGCCAGACGTCCAGCCAGCTTGCTAGCTATTTAAGTCAGCTAGTTAAGTCAGCTGTCTTGCCAGCTGACTAGCTAGGTAGATAATTAGTTAAGTCAGCTGGATAGCTAGCTGGATAGCTATTTAAGCAACCTAGTTAATTCATCTGGCTAGATAGCTGGCTAACTAAGTAACTAGCTAGTTATGTCAACTGTCCAGCCAGCTTGCTAGCTATTTAAGTCAGCAAGTTAAGTCAACTGGCTTGTCAGCTGGATAACTAGGTACTGAACTAGTTGAATCAGTTGGTTAGTCAGCTGGCTAACTATTTAAGTCAGCTAGATAATTCAGCTATCTTCCCAGCTGGCTAGCTAGGTAGCTAGCTAGTTAAGTCAACTGACTAGCCACCAGGCTAGTTATTGTTGTCAGCTAGTTATGTCTGCTAGTTAGACAGCTGGCTAACTAGTTAAGTCAGCTAGTTGATTCTGCTGGCTAACCAGCCGCTCTAGCTTGTTAAGTCAGCTAATTAATTCAAGTGGCTAGCCTATTGGCCAGCTAGGTCACTCTCTAGTTTAGTGAGCTGACTAGCCAGCTGGATACCTGGTTAAATCAGCTGGTTAAGTCAGCTGGCTAGTCACCTGACTAGGTAGTTAGCTAGCTAATTAAGTCAGTTGGCTAGCCGGATTGCCACCAAGTTAAGTTAGTGAGTTAAGTGAGCTGGCTAGAAGGATGGCTAGCTAGATGGCTAGCTAATTAAGCCAGCTGGCTAGCCGGATGGCTATCTAGTTAAGTCAGCTAGTTAAGTCAGTTACCAAGTAGTTAAAACAGTCAGCTAACTTGTTAATCAACTCTTTATGCCAGATAGTAATCTGATTAGCCAACTAGTTAAGTCACCTAGCTAAGTCAGCTAGCTAACCAGCTAGCAAGCTAAGTCAGCTAGCTAAGTCTGCTAGCTCACTAGTTAGCTAACTATTTAAGTCAGGTTCTTAAGTCTGTTAACTAACAAGTTAGCTAATTAGCAAAGTCAGCTAGTTATTCAGCTAGTTTAATTGTAATATAACTATTTAATTCAGGTAGTTAAGTCAACTAGCTAACTAGTTAAGTTGGCCAGTTAAAACAGCTACCTAAGTAAAAAAGTCACCTACCTAATTCAGCTAGTTATGTCTGCATTCAAATAAAGTCAACTGTTCAAGATAGCTAGCTAGGTAGTTAGCTAATGAGTTAAGGCAGCAGGTTGAGTCAGGTAGTTAGCTAGTTAACTAACTGGTTAAGTCAGATGGTTGAGTCAGCTAGCTAGATAGTTAGCAAATGGGTTGAATCAGTTAGTTGAGTAGGCTAGCTAGCTAGTTAGCTAATGAGTTAAGTCAGCTAGATGATTCATCTAGCTAGTTTGCTAACGAGTTAAGTCAGCTGCTTGAGCCACCTAGGAAGCTCATTAGCTAATGAGTTAAATCGGATGACTAAGTCAGCTAGCTAGCACGTTATATAATGAGTAAGCTAATTAGGCAGCTAACTATTTAAGTGAGCTTGTTAGCTAGGTAGCTAGCTATTTAGCTAAATTTTAAAAACTGCTGGCTAGCATGGTAGCGAGCTAGTTAGCCAACTATTTAAGTCAGCTGTCTAGCTAGTAGCTAGTTAGCTAATTCAGCTAATTTAGTCAATTGACTTGCCAGTTGGCTAGCTAGATAGAGAGGTAGTTAAGTTATTTGACTAGCAAGCTGGCTAGCTGGTTAATTCAGCTAGTTAAGACAGCTGGATAGCCTACTGGCAAGGTAGGTAGCTAACTAGTTAAGTCAGTCAGATAGCTACTTGGCTAGCTAGTGATGTCTTCGAATTAAGTCAGCTGGCTAGCCAATTGGCTAGCTGGTTAAGTTAACTATTTTAGTCAGCTGTCTAGACAGCTGGTTAGGTAGGTAGCTAGCTAGATTAGTTAGCTTGTTAGCCAGCAGGCTAGCTGTTCAAATCAGCTAGTTAAGTAAGCTGGCTAGCCTGCTGGCTAGGTATGTAGCTAGCTAGTTAAGTGAGCTGGTGAGCCAGCTTGTTAGTTTAAGTCAATTAGGTAAATCAGTTGTCTAGCCAGCTCGCTAGATAGTGAGCCAGTTAGTTAATTCAGCTGGGTAGAGAGCTGATTAGCTGGGTAAATCAGCTAGTTAAGTCAGCTGCAAACCATCTGGCTAGCTAGTTAAGTCAGTTCATTAAGTCAGTTAGCTATACAGCTGGTTAATTAGTTAAAATGCTAGTTAAGGCAGATGGCTATGCATCAGCCTAGCTAGTTGTTTCTGCTAGCTAAGTCACCTTGCTAGTTAGGAAGCTAGCTATATTAGTCAGCTAGTTATGTCAACTAGCTAGCTAGTTAATTCAGCTAGTTAAGTCAGCTGGTTAGCTTGATAGCTAGCTAGGTATCTAGCTAGTTAAGCCAGCTAGTTAAGTCATCTTGCTAGCTAGTTAATTCAGCGAGCTAATTCATCTGGCTAGCCAGCTGCCTAGCTGGGTTAATAGCTTTTTAAGTCAGATGGCTAGCCAGTTAGCACCTAGTTAAGTACACTAGTTGTTAGCTCACTAGCCAGATGGCTAGGTAGGTAGTAGGTAGTTAAGTGAGCTAGAAAGCCATTGGGCTACTTAGGTAGTTAGCTAGTTAACTCAGCTGTCTATCCAGCTGGCTATCTAGATAGCTATGCCATTAGGTCAACCAGCTTGCTAGCTACTTAAGTCAACTAGTCAAGTCAGGTGGCTAGACAGCTTGCTAGATAAGTAGCTGGATAGTTAAGTCAGCTCTCTAGCCTGCTGTCTAGCTAGTAAAGCCACCTAGTTAAATCAGCTGGATATCCAGCTGTCTAGATAGGTAGCTTGTTACTTAAGTCAGCTGACTAGTCAGCTAACTAGCAAGTTAAGTCACCTAGTCAAGTTATCTGTCTAGTCAGCTGGCTGTCTATATAGCAAGTTAGTTAATTCAGCTGTCTGACAAGCAGGCCAGCTATTTAAGTCAGCTAGTTAAGTCAGCTGGCTAGCCAGCTGGCTAGCTGGGTAGCGAGCTAATTAATTCAGTTGGGTAGCCAACTGGCTAGATAATTAAGTCAGTTACTTAAGTCTGCTGACTAGCCTGTTACCTAGCTAGGTAGAGAGCTAGTTAAGTTAGTTGGGTATCTGGCAGGCTAACTAGTTTATTCTCCTAGATGTGCTTGCTTGCTGGATGATTAAATCTACTAGTTAAGTCAGCTGGCTAGCCAGCTGAATAGCTAGGTACCAAGCTAGTTAATTCAGCTGGTTAGCCAGCTGGCCAGTTATTTAAGTCAGCTAGTTAATTCATCTGGCTTCCCAGCTGGCTAGCTAGGTTCCTAGCTAGTTAAATCACCTAGTTAAGTCAGCTCTCTAGCCAGCTGGTTTGTTATGTAGCTAGGTAGTTAATTCAGAAGGTAAATCAGTGGTATATGTCAGTAGTTAGCTAGTTAAGTCATCTAGCTAGCCACCTGGCTAGCTGGAGATGTCAGCTAGTTAAGTCAGTTGGCTAGCCAGCTGGTTTACTAGTTATGTCAGATAGTTGAGTCAGCTGGCTACCCAGCTGGCTAGCTGGGTAATTCAGCTAGTTAATTCAAGTGGCAAGTCAACTGGCTCGCTAGGTATCTCGCTAGTTAAGTTAGCTGGCTAGCCAGCTGGCTAGCTGGTTAAGTGAACTAGTTAAGTCAGCTGAGCTATCCACCTGGCTAAGTAGGTAGCTAGCTAATTAAGTCAGCTGGTTAGTCTGCTGTCTAGCTAGTACAGTCTGTGAGTTAAGTGAGCTGGCTAGCTGGCTGGCTAACTAGTTAAGCCAGCTGGCTGACCAGATGGCTATCTAGTTAAGACAGCTAGTTAAGTCAGCTGGGTAGCCAGCTGGCTAGCTAAGTGGTTGGCAAGTTAAGATGGATGGTTAGCAAGCTGGTCAGGTAGGTGGCCAGCTAGATAAGCCAGCTGGCTAGCATCCGACCAAAAGGATGCCTGGCTAGTACAGCTGGATTTCTATCTTACTGTCCAGCCAGACGGCTGGCTATTTAAGCCAGCTGGCTTGCAAGCTGGCCAGCCTGCTAGCTAGCTAGATGGCTGCTTAGCCAGCTAGCCATGCAGGTAGCTAGCTAGTTAAGTGAACTGGCTAGCAGTCTAGTCAACCCGGTAGCAAGCCAATTAAGTCAGCTGGGTAGCCAGCTGGGTAGCTGGTTAAGACAGTTATTTAAGTCAGTTGGCTAGCCACCGGGCTGGGTAGGTAGCTAGGTATTGAAGTCACCTGGTTAGCCATACTGCTAGCTAGTTTAGTCAGCGAGTTAAGTGAGCTGGCTAGGCAGCTGGCTAGCTAGGTGGCTAGCTAGTTAAAGCAGCTGGCTAGCTGGATGGCTATCATTAACTCAGCTAGATAAGTCAACTTGTTAATCAGCAGCCTATCTTGGAGGCTGGCAAGTTAAACCGACTTATTAGTAGGCTGGTTAGGTAGATGGACAGCTAGTTAAGTCGGCTTGCTAGCTTGCTGACCAGCAGGATGCCTGGCTAGTTAAGCCAGTTGACTGTCCCACTAACCAGCCAGATGGCTGGCAATTAATCCTAGCTTGCTAGCCAGGTGACCAGCTCAGTAGCTAGGTATCTGGCAGACTATCCAGCTAGCCAGCCAGGTAGCTAGATAGTTAAGCCAGCTGGCTACCCATCTAGCCAACCATGTAGCTAGCTAGTTAAGTCAGCTGGATAGCCAGTTAGAAAGCCAAAAATCTGCTCAACTAGATACGTCAGCCAGTTAGTCAACTAGCTAGATAAGTCAGCTAGCAAGTCAGCTAAGATTCCAGCTAGCTAGTTAAGTCAGCTAGCTAGTCAGGTTGCTAGTCCGTTAGCTAGTTAAGTCAGCTAGCTAGACAGGTAGATTTTAGCTAGATAGTTAAGTCAGGTACCGGTGGCCAGATAGCTAGCCAGTTAAGTCAGCAAGGTAGAGAGTGAGCTACCTTGTTTGCTAGCTAGTTATTTCAGCTAGATAGCCAGCTATCTAATCAGCTAGCTAGTCAAGTTAGCTAGCAAATCAGCTAGTTACTTAGCTAACTAGTCTGCTAGCAACTCATCTATCTGGTCAGTTAACTAGTGGGTTCACTCACTTTCCATCAGGTCAGCTAACTAGTCAGTTCGATCACCTGCCAACCGTTCAGCAAACTACTCGGCTTGCTCACCAGCCAACAGGTCAACTAACTTGTCTGCTCATTTGCAGGACAAGTCAGCTAACTAATTAGCTTACTCGCCAGCTGTCTAGTTAAGTCAGTTCATGGGTCAGTTCGCTTGCATTCAACTAATTAAGTCAGCTCACCTGTCAGCTCACTGTCTGGCTGACTAGTTAAGCTGTCTCACCAGCGAGGTCAATTGCCGGTTGACTAGTTAAGTCTTCTTAGCTCTTGCCAGTCGATTAAATTCATCTGACTAGTGAGCTCACAAGCCAGCTGACTAGTTAAGTCAACTGACCAGTCGGCTAACTCACCAGCCTACTAGTTAAGTCAGCTGACATGTCAGATCACTCACCGGCTGACTAGTTCAGTCAGCTCACTTGGCTCACTTGCAGGCCCACTAGTTAAGTCAGCTAACTGGTCAGCTTACTAGCCGGCCAGCTAGTTGAGTCAGCTAAACAATCAGCCGACAAATTGACCAACTTGACATATGATAAGTTAGCTCAGCTAAATAGTCAGCTGACTAGTAAGGACAACTAAATAGTTTGCCAAATAGTCAGTTGACTAATTAGTTCAGCGAACCAGCATGCCAACTAGTTAACCGAGCTAACTAGTGGGGCCACAACGTCAGTCAACTAGTTGACCAAGCTAAATAGTCAGCCGACTTATTGCCCAACTTCTTAAGGCAGCTAACAAGCCGGCCCGAGTAGTCAGCCAATGTGTTAAACCAGCTAATTTGCCGGCCGACTAGTCAGTCAACAAGTTATGTCACCCAGTTAACTCGTTAACCAACTATTTAAGTCAGTTAATTTACTCGTTTACCAACGAGTTAAAATAATTAGCTAACTCATTAACCAACTCGTTAAATCAGCTAACAAACTTGTTAGCCAACTAGTTAAGTCAACTAACAAAGTCTGCTAGTTAAACAACTAGCTAGCCAAGTCAGCTAGCTAAGTAAACTAGTTCACTAATTAGCTAGCTATTTAAGTCGGCTACTTAAGTCTGCTACCTAACTAGATAGCTAATAAGTTAAGTCAGCTAGTTATTCAGCTAGTTAATAGTTAGCTATTTAATTCAGGTAGCTAAGTCAGCTAGCCAACTAGTTAAGTCACCCAGTTATGTCAGCTAGCTAAGTAGTTAAGACAGCTAGCTAAGTCAGCTAGTTACGTGAGCTTTCTAATTTACACAGCTGCTTAAGACAGCTAGCTAGCTAGTTAGAAAAATGGGTTAAGTCAGCAGGTTGAGTCAGGTAGTTAGCTAGTTAACAGAAAGGTTAAGTCAGCTGGTGGAGTCAGCTAGCTAGCTAGTTAGCTAATGGGGTGAGTCAGCTGGTTGAGTAGGCTAGCTAGCTAGTTAGCTAGCAAGTTAAGTCAGCTGGATGAGTCAGACAGCTAGCTAGTTAGCTAACAAGTTAAGTAACCTGGTTGAATTAGCTAGTTAGCTTGTTAGGTAATTAGTTAAGTCAGAAAATTAAGAAATCTAGCAAGCACGTTAGATAACATGTAAGCTAACTAGTTAGATAGCTGGTTACGTCAGTTGGCTAGCCAGCTGGCTATCTAATTAAGTCACCTAGTTAAGCCAGCTCACTGGCCAGCAGGGCAGATAGGTAGTTAGGTAGTTAAATCAGCTGGCAAGCCAGCGGGTTATGTAGGTAGGTAGCTAGTTAAGTCAGTCAGAAATCCAGCTGTCTAGCTAGGTAGCTAGCTAGTTAGGTCTGCTGGCTAGTCAGCTGGCTACTTCATTGAGTCAGGTAGTTAAGTCAGCTGGGTAGGTTGCTGGCTAGCTAGGTAGATAGGCAATTATGTCAGCTGGCTAGCCAGCTGGCTATCCAGTTAAGTCAGCTAGCTAAGTCAGCTTGCCAGCCAGCTTGCTAGCTAGGTAGCTAGCTAGTTATGTCAGCTGTATAGCTAGTTGGCTAGATAGTTAAGTCACCTAGTTAAGTCAGCTGACTATCCTGTTGGCTAGCTAGGCCCCTTTTTATTTATTCAGCTGGCTAGACAACTGGCTAGCTAGATATGTCACCTAGTTAATTCAGTTGGATAACCAGGTGGCTAATTGTGTAACAAGCTAGTCAATTCACCTGGCAAGAAAGCAGGCCAGCTAGTTAAGACAGTTAGTTGAGCCAGCTGGCTAGCTAGATAGTGACCTAGCTAAGTCAGTACGCTAGCCAGCTGGATGTCTAATTAAGTCAGCTAGTTAAGTCAGTTGGGTATCCAGGTGGCTAGAGAGTTAGAGAGCTAGTTAAGTCGGCTGGCTAGTCAGCTGGAAAACCAATTAATTCAGCTAGTTTAGTCTCCTGGCTGGCCAGCTGCCTAGCTCATTAATCAAATAGTTATTTCAGCTGACTAACCAGCTGGCTAGCTGGTTAAGTCAACTCGTTAAGTCAGTTGGCTAGTCAGCTCACCAGCTAGGTAAAAAGCTAGTTAAGTTATATGGCTATACAGCTAGACAATTGGCTAGCTAGTTATATCAGCTAGTTATTTCAGCTGGCTAGCTAGGTAGCTAGCTAATTTAATCAGCTAGTTTTGTCAGCTAGCTGGCTAGTTAAGTCAGGTAGGTAAGTCAACAAGCTAGCTATATAGCTAACAAGGTATCTAGCTAGTTATTTAAGCTAGTAAAGTCAGCAGGCTAGCTAAGTAGCTAGCTAGTT
>NW_007261180.1:0-11580 GCF_000164805.1 Carlito syrichta
CATGTGCTTTACATTAAAATAATTATCTAAGCCGGGCTCGGTGGCTCAGCCTGTAATCCCGTGCCTTGGGAGGTTGAGGTGAGTGGATTGCCTGAGCCCGCAGGTTCAAGACCCACCTGGGCAACTTGGTGAGACCTCATCTCTACAATAAATCAAATAATTAGCCGGGTGTGGTAGCGAGCGTCTGTAATTCCAGCTACTTGGAAGGCTGAGGCGGAAGGATCACCGGAGCTGTAGCAGGTCGAGGCTGCAGTGAACAGGAGTGGCCACTGCACTCCAGTCTGGGTGACAGAGTGAGATTCCAACTAAAAAATATAATAATAATAATAAATAAATTGTTTAACTATATCATGCATGTCCCCTTCTGATCTGTTTATGCTGTTGCTTTCTTAGCAATATCGATCTTTAAGACAGTGCAAAAAGTCAGCCAGGCTCGGTCGCTCAGTCTGTAATCCCAGTGCTTTGGGAGGCTGAGGTGAGTGGATTGCCTAAACCCGCGGGTTCGAGACCCGCCTGGGCAACTTGGCGAGACAGCATCTCTATAATAAATCAAAAAATTAGCCGGGCGTGGTAGCACATTCCTGTAATTCCGGCTACTCAGAAGGCTGAGGCTGAAGGATAGCTGGAGCCCAGCAGGTCGAGGCTGTGGTGGCTGGGAGCGGCCACTGCAGTCCAGTATGGGCGACAGAGTGTGACTCCAACTCAAAAAAAAAAAAAGTCTATGTTTGAACACATCCCAAAGCAACTTGAAATAGTAGGTTTCAAACTGATGATATTTTAATGTAACTTTAACAATAAGATATATGTGATGATAATAATGTTGCTAAGCTATACTCCGGTAAAATAATTGCACAGATTTTGGCTGCCCAAACTTGAGACATATGTTTTTGTGCATGCAGCCTTTAAAGATTTTAACACAATCCAACTGGGAAAACTGTTAAGCTGTCATTCCCTAAGAAATGATACAGACAGGCAAACCATTAAGCCTGCGTATGCCTGAAAATACAACACTGACATTCAAAGTGAAGACATTCAAAGTGGAGTGTGAGTGTACACACACACACACACACACACACACACACACACACACACACACATTTTAACTTCTTACTCAAAATCTACAGCAAGATTTTCTCCCTATAGACAAGCAATCTTACCAAGTTCGGCAGCCTATTCTAGCTACTGATATGATAAAAGGATGGCCCTTTTCACATTTTCTGCCTGAATATAAAAGTAAGAAAAAGCAGAAGAAACGTGAAAGCTGGCCTTTACCCGCTCCTTCTGAAATCAAAAGGACCTCATATAGGTAACACATACATATAAACACAACTGATGTTTTACTAATCAAGAACATACTCATGAACAATTCTGTATACATACTTTAGAATTATTAAGAACATGATTTTGAGCTGGATTTGGTGGCTCAGCCTGTAATCCCGCACCTTGGGAGGCTGAGGTGAGTGGATTGCCTGAGCCCACGGGTTCGAGCTTCGCCTTGGCAACTTGGCAAGACCTCATCTCTACAATAAATCAAAAATTAGCCGGGTGTGGTAGTGAGTGCCTGTAGTTCCAGCTACTTGGAAAACTGAGGTGAAAGGATTGGTGGAGCCCAGCAGGTCAAGGCTGTGGTGACCAGGAGCGGCCACTGCACTCCAGTCCTCCAATTTGAGCTACAGCGTGAGACTCCAACTCAAAAAAAAAAAAAAAGAACATGATTTTGATGAGCTTCAAATGTCAACACAAATGAATCAGGTACATTTTTTGAAGTATTTTTCTTGTTTAGTAGCCAAACGCATTTGATAAGTGAGTCAGAAAAATTTCACAATAAATCAAAGGGCTAACAAATAAGTTAGCATACATCTAGTGACTATTATTAATCAGCATGACCTCCACACCACAACAGCTAAACCACTGGCTGATACACCACTGGAGAAATACCAGTGCTAAGAAAGAAAGAACAGTCTTGAGCTTCAGAGACAGTTCTGAAGAGTTTGTCTTGGCAAGGATGTCAGCGATGGGGTTACAAAATTTTAGTATTATAAAAAAAGTGGTGTCAACTGAGAAGAACTAAATCCTCAGGGCTTTATCACCCCTGTGAAAAAAGTTGGTGAAGAAACAGACAGAGCACAAAGAGAGATGAATAAAGTCAAGAAGTAGAGCAAACAATACTGACAACGAAATGAAATATTCGGAAAACTCCAGATATGCTCACTAGTTTACTCTCTCCTCGATTTTGTGCATAATCAGAGTTCAAATACCAAAGAAGCTGAGAGAAACTGCTTCTTCAAAATCAAAAGTGATGCCTTTCTCAAAGTTACTCCAAAATACGCTGCATACACACACCCTTGTCAGTCAACCTTACCTTTCCAGCTTGTTTTCCACTGATTCCTCTGAACACTGGGCCCGCCAGGCCACTCGCTATGCTGTGAATGGGATCCATGCTTTTCCACCTCTGATTTCCTTCCCCACCTGGCAGTCATTTTATCCCTTCCTCAGGATACATCTCGTACAACCCCTCCAGCCTGGTCCCCCCACCTAGCTGAGTTTCCTTTTTTTCAATTAGAAAATATAGTTTATTTAAAAGTAAATTAGAGAGTGAGAGACGATTCACCTCCCCAAGGTGGGGGAGGTGACCAAAGCCAGGAAGTGTGGCAACAGTCATAGCTCCAAGAGCACATGGCCACACCAGGGTCTAGCAAGGCAATGGCTGTTTCCTCTTATTTTAAGCCCTATGGTACAGTTCCCTCTATCTTTTATAAGATGATCTACATTCTAGCCATCATTTCCTAATAGAATTTGAGATGGCTGACAATGCAAGTATGTCCTTTGAAACCTAAAACCAGGGTACGAGAGCGAGAATCAAGTCCAGTTACAGGGCCAAGGCACCACACATGGCTGCACCTCTCTTAGGGGCACGAGTGGCTTACATCATAGCATAGCCTGTGTGGCTGTGTCTTACCAGCACTTCCAAACACACTCTAAACTACAAGTCTGAGGACAGTGACTCTGTTGTTTATATTTGTGTCTACCGCAGAATATAGCATAGGACAATATGCATTAAATTGAGCAAATTATGCCCATTGCATCATTATTTGGGAACAAACGTGTATATTATTAAATGTTTGAGAAAGTAGCTGAGCATCTTGTTTTGAGAATATTCCTTCTCATGGGGGCCAGGGGTGTTGCTACACTGTCTCCTCCAGCAGACACTAAACCATTCAACATCATGAAATTCAGAAATATCGAGCACTCTGTACCTAACTGGAGTACCTAATACATAGTTGTGCATGTAGATATTCAATGAATGTTATTTATGTTGACAGAAATATACAGACACAGTTATCTACATGGGTCACCCTCAGGACTCCAAGTTTCTGATGCCTTTAACCTCTTAGGAAGGACTGGTAATGTTATAAAGGGTGCTGAAAGGCAAGTCATAAAAACTAAGCTCTAATCACCTTTGGCCAATGCTCACCAACGCTTGTCACTATCTTCTCTTTTCCAGACTGGTTTTTAGAATAAGGAGTTAGCAGCACAAAACATGTTTCTGTTTCTATGTACCTTTTTAAACATGCGTGATGGTAATATACACAAACACAGAGTTCGTATGGAACACACACATACAAAGTCTTCCTTTCCTATTGACAAAATGTCACCATGATGGTAAAGGGGTTGTATTGGACTGGTGGATATTTATTAAATATATAGTTAAACATGGGTAAACGTGTGTTTTTAAAAAGGTTTCTTTTTCCATTTGCCCTGTTAGCTTAAGCATCATGCAAACCATAACCACTTCTAGGTAGCAACAGAATATGATTTAGGCCATAATAGTTTTTCAAAGATTGAAGGAGCCACTCCTCAGGTTGTTTTTCTATCTTCATTCTTTCCACTTTTCTATCAGTTTTTGGCAGGGTTAGAAATATTTCCATATACTTCTCTCTAATCTCCACCTCAGCCTCTATCAATTTCTTTTTATAAAGACAAGGAATCATAATATGTCACTTGACTCTTAATACTGTCGACTTCAACGTTGCAGAATTTTAGAAAACTGTAGATATGGAGGGAAAAAAAGCCAAGTTGTGCTTATGAAACACAATTGTGGTGTTGCATGTTCCACATCTTCTATTATCTTCTGTTCTTAGAACCTCCCTGGCTTCCAGGCTTTTTCTTTAGAGTCTGCAATAGCAGGAAGCCTTTGCAAGAACCACAAAGCTAAAGTCTTACTGCAAATATGCTTATACTCTTCTAATAATAAAAAAAGTGAGAGCGTAGCCAGGCTCGGTGGCTCAGCCTGTAATCTGGTGCCTGAGGTGAGTGGATTGCCTGAGCCCGCGGGTTCGAGACCCACCTGGGCAACTTGGCAAGATCTCATCTCTACAATAAAATCAAAATGAGCCGGGCATGGTAGTGCGCGCCTGTAGTTCCAGCTACTTGGAAGGCTGAGGCAGAAGGATCGCCGGATCCCAGTAGGTCGAGGTTGCGGTGGCTGGGAGCAGCCACTGCACTCCAGTCTGGGCGACAGAGTGAGATTCCAACTCAATAATAATAATAATAAATAAATAAAATAAAATGATTATTGTAAGACAGAAAATACTATTGACCAGTGAAAATGTTCTATCACTCTAATAATTAAAAAAAAATAAGCTAAGCCAGTCTTGGTAGCTCAGTCTGCCACCCCAGCACTTTGGGAGGATGAGGCAAGTGGATTGTCTGAGCCCACAGTCTTGAGACCAGCCTAGACCACTTGGCAAGACTTTGTCTCTACAATAAATAAAAAATTAGCTGGGTGTGGAGGCACATGCCTGTAGTTCTGGCTACTTGGAAGGCTGAAGCAGAAAGATCACAGGAGTCCAGCAGGTTGAGGCTGTGGTGGCCGGGAGTGTGACCCTGCACTCCAGCCTGGGCGATGGAGTGAGATTTTGACTCAAAACCAAAAAATAGTTAAAAAATAAGAGTCAAATGGCACTTCACACAGTGAAGTCACAAACTTAGTTAAATTCAAATTCTGGCAAGGGTATAAAAGACTCTTATCTACATTGCCACAGGAAATGCAGACTGCCATAAAGATTTTAAGAACTATTTTGGAAATATATTTATCAATTAAATGTTGAGATTCCTGGAATAAAAAAGTCTTGGTTCTGAGATTTTATTCTCAAAAAATAATCCAGAGATGTAAAACACTGGACTTATGTCTTAAAATAGTTGTTTGTGTCTGTGTGTGTGTGTGTCACTTGGGTCAAAAAAAAAGATGAGGAAACATTGTTTTAGAGCTGGGGCCTGATACTGAAGATACCAAATATCATTTTAGTCATGGAGAAATTCCACTTAAAAGGGCAATGCACTTGGGAAATACTGCCCTTAAATGTCTTCCATAGCCATCAGAGGTTGCATGCCATTTCACTGGTTGTGTTTCACCTGCCCATGTCTGCTGGGACCTGATGTTGTGACCTGTTGTTCATAGTTTGGTGGCAGAGAAGCAAGCAGAGGGCTGTTAGCACAGAAGAAGACCTTACCTGAGTATCAGGGAGGGAGGCTCAAAGCCAACCGACCCTTCCATTGGAAATCAGAGGAGTCGATTCAAAGAGCACATCAAAGTGCAGGTCACACTCTGGTTACTGGCAAATGCGTCTGGACGAGGTGATATCACCCTACTCAAAGATGAGTGATGGAAGCAAAACAGAGTCAAGTAATCAGAATTTGTTTTAAAAAAAATGCTGAAAAGTGTCCTGATCATTCAAAGGAAAAGCTAGTCTCCAAGGACTAACCTACTCAAGATCCAGAAAACAGTGTAAAAAGCAACCACTGGGGCTCTCCACTGCAGACCAGACCTGAGTGCTAAGAAAGAAGCAAAGGGCTTCTAGGGAGACAGAAGGCTGGGTGAGAAAGGATAAAGGTGAGACCTGAGAGTCTCACAGGAGCTAAAACCATGCTACTAAAATGAAAGCCCAGTTTGCAATCTATACTTTATGGGAACATCTTCTGGAAAAACTATTTTTCTTCCCCAAATATCAAGGTGCACTTCTGCCATAATGTTATCTTTACTCACAAAAGATTTTCTGAGGCCTCCTCCCTTCCTGTCCCCCACCAGTCAAGGATGGTGCTCTACATTCATCAGACTTCAGAATGACCTACTGAATGAATGAGGAGGGATGCATGGGCCACAGCTGCAAATGTCTGGGAAAAACAGAGGCAAGAAGTTAGCGGAGAGGAAGACAAGGTGGGCGACAGAGTGAGACTCCAACTCAAAAAAAAAAAAAATGAAAACTTACTGTCCATTTTCTTCTTTATGATTAAAAAAAAGGTTATGGTTGAAAATCCTCTTGTGCCAGGGAACACTATAAAAACTATGCAATATTCAGGAAAGCACTATAAATATAGCTATGAATTTGGACCAAAGATTTCCCTGTGATTACTGTATCAAAGTAAAAGCGTTATTTTTATATCTTATTTCTATGGATGGTACAGTGACTTGACATGACACGTTGTTGTTCTGCCTGTCTAACATCCATGTCTTTTCCTTCGGAAGTTTATCCCTTTCCTGTAAGAGGACATGCTGGAGGGACAGTCAATGAAAGAGCCCCATATTCTCTTGACTGGGGAATGGACAAAGTTTAACTCAAGAATTAGGCTAACAAAACTTTCTCCTGAAAGTTGATGTGTGAATAAACAGCATGTGAGCTCAAGGTCCAAAACTCATTTACCCTGATGCTAACACCCAAAAAGACCATCTACTAAGTTTCTGCAGTCTTCCTCACTAAATCTGCCATTTCTTGTTCCTCTTCATGGCTACCAGCTGTTTTTAGGTCTTGGCACACAGAAAAACTTAACATCTGCATGGTGACACTGGGGTGAGAGGACTAGGCTGGTCACAGGCTAGAAGCAATGGACTAGGTCCTCTCTGCCCCAGAGCTTGACCGGTTGACCCCAGACTCACATCTCTTACCCATCCTAAGCATACAGCTGGCATCAACACAGCTCTACAGAATCTGATTCTCCAGGTTGTACTCAAACTAAAAGCTACAAAATATCCTTTCGAATAAACTGCTCCTCTACTTAACTTTCAGTAATTTTTTGTGGCTTGCAGTTAAATTACTGATGCAGATATCAAGAGAAAAACAGCGGAGAACATGGTAATGATGATGGCAATGGATGATGATGCTGATAGGAGGAAGGAAAGAAGGAAGAAAGGAAGGAAGGAAGGAAGGAAGGAAGGAAGGAAGGAAGGAAGGAAGGAAGGAAGGAAGGAAGAAGAGGAAAATCTAGACTACAAGGAACTTTACAAACAAGCCTACCGAACTGACTAATTTAAATTGTGTGAATGTAGGTTTTAACATCTAATTACATCTTTTATGCTTAATAGTTATCTGTTTCTCGTGTTTAGTAACTCTCTTAGTATGATACTTTTTAGTATCTCTTAGATTTATATATAATTATACTTTGTAAAGTGTCAGTGTTAAAAATTTAGGGTTAGACCAGGCTCGGTGGTTCAAGTCTATAATCCCAGCACTCTGGGAGGCTGAGGCGAGAGGATTATCTGAGTCCACAAATTCAAGACCAGCCTGGGCAACATGATGAGATGTTGTCTCTACAATAAATTGAAAAAATTAGCTGGGTGTGGTAGCACGCACCTGTAGTTCCCACTAATTGGAAGGCTGAGATGGAAGGATCACCTGAACCCAGCAGATCGAGGTTGTGGTGGCTGAGAGCGTGCCACTGCATTCCAGCCTGGACAACACAGTGAGACTAGAACTCAAAAAGAAAAAATGCTAGGCTTAGATTATTTTAAACATATAACTTGAGAGAGATTTATCATAAGAAAACAACAAAGAAGAATTTTTAAAATTCTTTGGTCCCAGCCACCCCCTTGAGAAGAGACCTATTAAGCCATGTGGAAACTTGAATGGACTATCCAAGTACACATGAGGGTGGTGACTTGTTGTAACTAGAAGGGCTGCCACCAGGGAGTAAATGGACATAGCCCCAATTGCTTAAGGGGCCAGGGACTGGCCCCTCCAGAAGTTTCCCGACAGGGGATTTCTGTTTGCATCCATCCTGGAATGGCATTCATTAGCCCAGTGAATACCTCGCTTGCATCATGAGCACATAGATGTAGGACAACCCCTTCTGGGGGGTGGTCCTGAATAGGGATTATGTGCGGGGCATTCCCTACTGAAATGGCCCACTTGCTCACAGTTAAAGCAGGTGCCTTGGGTTCCTCCATTAAAATTTTTGTGGGGAGGAGTACCTTGTAAAGCTGCAGCTATAGCCATCCCTTGCATATAGGCAGGCCCAATATCAGCACACAAGCGAATATAATCTGTTTAATCCCCTTTTTTATGATAGGAATGAATGGCCGCTTGGCAGGCAGATTGGCATTTTCATAGGCCAGTTTTTTTTACCAAAAGAGTCCCTACCTGTTCATCTACCGCTATTCAACTTACAACCTGCAACAATCTAGATGCAAAATCTTGGTGACATTTATCAGATGTATTTTTGAAAGCTGCTCTGTCTTAACTCCAGCTGACAGTAATCGATGTCATGCTCCCGATGTCGCTCCACTGATCTGACTATATGCAACTTGGGGATATAAAATCTGCGCCTCTTGGGAGGAGTATTCTCCTTGGCCCACAAACATGTCTAGATTAATCCTATTCAGTTCATCTCCTCTATTTCTTTCAGCTTGCTCTTTGCATCTTTCCCAAAAATCGGTCTTCCATAACAAATATTCTCTGCCCGACAAACATGCCTTAGCAACCATATGCCAATTAGAGGGAGTCAAAGCCTCTTGTGAAATAGTTTCCAGTATAGCTAATGTAAATGGTGCTGTTGCTCCATACTGTGCCACAGGAGTTTTGAGGTCCTTCAGGGACTTAGGAGACAAAGTCTGATATTTGCATCTCCCTTCTCTGATCATCAAAGCCTGTAGTTTCTACTGAATAGGCGTGAAATCCTTCTAACTCATCTCCCCAGAGCAAGGCTGACTGAACAGTCTTCTGTAAAGGGGAGAGACACTTCCTAAAATCGGGTGGCTGAGCTTGGATGGGAGCCAAGAAGGGGGAGTGTATGGATCCATGATCCACAAGCAAGGCTCTAGTCGGAGCCAACTGAGGGGCTGTTGAGACACAAGGGGTGGCCTTGCCACATCCAGGAGAGGTCTCCTCCTTAGAAATTGAGGAATGAGTCACCGTATTGAAGGCATCTCCTCTTTTGAACTCAAAACATGACACAAAGGCACTTCCTTTTTCAAAACTGAGCACTTTCTAGCTAAAACAGTAAGCAACTCCATAAGTTGAGCAAATGTATCAGAGGATAAAGAAAGAGTGGCAGGCTCAGCCTCTTTCGCAGGCAGGCTAGGAGCCTTGGAAAACTTGGTCACAGAGGCTCGAGTAGCCACAAATGTCTCATCATTGTGATACTGAGAAGCGGCCTCATCCTGCTCTTGTTGAAAATCTTTACAAGGATGTCCCTTCTAGTTGTCGAGGGCAGCTAGAGCAGGAGCTGAGTGGGAATGCTGCAATGATGGAGGAGCCTGTTCTGCTCTATGAGACTCAGAAGAGGGTTCTAAGCAATCTCTTACTAGGTTCCACAGAGATAAAGCATCTACTGGCACAGCTTCAGGACCATGCACTTGATAATAATCCTTCAAACAACTACCTACTTTTCCCCAAGTAATCAGGTTAACTGTACCAGCCTCAGGAAACCAGGGACATACTTCCTCTACAAACTGTGAAAATCTATCTGTCTATCTGCAACCTTAGTTCCTCTAGCTTTCAACATAGATTTCAACATCTGCACAAAGAGAGTGCATTCCTTAGAATGTAAATGTCCCATGTTTTACTCCCAAAGATTAATCCTTTCCCTAGGTTACTTACTCATGAATCTCGATGCTACACACAAAAAACACCGGCCTCCATGAGGGTTCCTCTCCAGCCAATGCCACTTCCCAGTACTCAGGTCCCCATTTGGACACCACTCTGCGGGGTCCAGCCTCTGCTGATCAGGGCCTGAGTTGGGGGAAGGGAATGAGAAAAGAAAGAGACAGAGAAACAGTGGGATTGGGAGGACTCCCTCTCAGATAGCAAGGAACAAGAGAGAGCAAATTTATTTTACCGCATGCCTCTTAAATAGGACAAAAATCTCACAAAGGGGAAAACATACACACAGGATATGTTAATGTCTGAGTTAAATCACACAAGCATGTGTTTAATCACAGTGACTAAACTATGTGTATCTTAACATCTATGCTAAGCAGGACAATCTATGCTAAGCAGGACAATCACTTAGGATGAGCAGGTTCCAGGCCAGACTTGGAGCCACTTGGCTATCCATAGAAATGCAACTAAAGCCAGCTTGGTGGCTCAGCCTGTAATCCGGCATCTTTGGGAGGCTGAGGTGAATGGATTGCCTGAGCCCGTGGGTTTGAGAAAAATCAGCCAGGCGTGGTAGCGCATGCCTGTAATTCTGGCTACTCGGAAGGCTGAGGTGGAAGGATTGCTGAAGCCCAGCAGGTCGAGGCTGCAGTGACCAGGAACAGCCACTGCACTCCAGTGTGGGAGAGAGAGTGAGACTCCAACTCAAAAAAAAAAAATAATAATAAATGCAACTAAAAGGTCAGGGGAGACAAAGGAAAATGTAGGCTTAGTTCCTTGAACATAAGCCAAAGAATATAAGGGCCTTGCCAGCTTATATTCCGGTTTCCTTCAAGTCTGGAGCTGGACTACCAGTGAGAATCTCAGCTCTGCCACTCAGTGGTTATGTGATTTTAGGTGATTCATTTCAGTTTCCTCCCCTGTAAAGGAAAATAATAATAATGTTGTAAGAGATTAATTGACTCAATATTTGTAAAGTGTTTAGAACAGTATCTGGTACATAGCAATGTTATATAAGTACTTTCTCAGTAAATGAGTAAGACTGAGAGTAGATATTACGTAGAAAAGTAACAGGCATGAAATACATAATAAAAGTGAAAATAAATATTGCCATATATAAAACTTGTGTAGTACAAGTAATGAGTTTTATTAATTTCTTGAGTCAAAGAATGTTAAGTAAGTGCTGCCATATCCTGTAAATAACTATGAGCTTTATAAAGATGGATTTTCTTTCTTTCTTCAAGGAAATGAGGATTTCATATCTGCTTCAGTCAATTGCTTCTACATAAATTGTAGGGCCTGGGATTTAAAGCCAAAACAAATTAGAGGCTTGTGCAATTACTGACATATTTGGGACATACCAGAAAAAAGTCCAGAAAAAGATACAGTTCAGAATTAGAAATTTCATATGTGATCTTATTCAATTTTTATGTGTTTGACATTATTACTTATTACTTTTTAAAGATATATAAAATGGGCCGGGTTCCGTGGCTCAGCCTGTAATCCTAGCGCTTTGAGAGGCTGAGGTGAGTGGATTGCCAGAGCCCGCGGGTTCAAGACCCACCCAGGCAACTTGACAAGACCCCGTTTCTACAATAAATCAAAAATTAGCTGGGCGTGGTAGCCCATGCCTGTAGTTCCAGTTACTTGGAAGGCTGAGGTGGAAGGATTGCCAGGCCTAGTAGGTCAAGGCTGCGGTGGCTAGGAGCGG
>NW_007261181.1:0-4361 GCF_000164805.1 Carlito syrichta
TGAGCTGACTTAACAAGTCGGCTGGTGAGCAAGACGACTAGTTAGCTGACAGGTTGGCCTAGAAGTGAGCCGACAAGTAATTGACCTGTTTTTAGGCGAGCAAGTAGACTAATTTGCTGACTGGTTGGCAGGCAATCGAGCCGACTAGTTAGCTGACCTGATGGAAAGCTAGCAAGGCCACTTCTGATCAGCTGGTTGAGTGGCTAGACGATTAGTTAGCTAAGTAATTAGCTTATTTGCTAGCTGACATAACGAGCTAGGTGACTAGCTAGCTGGTTATCTAGCTAACATAACTAGCTAGCATATAAGATATCCAGCTGTTTAGCTACCTGACTTAACTAGCTAGCTAACTGGCTAGTTAGCAGGCTAGTGAATTGATTATCTAGCTGACAAACTAGCTGACTAGCTAGCTGACTGAACTGGCTAGCTGCGTAGCAACCTGACTAGATAGCTGACTTAACTAGCTAGCTGAATAGTTAGCTGAGTAGCTAGCTGACTTAACTAGCTGACTGGCTAACTATCTGACTACTAGCTGACTAGATAGTTGGTGGGCTAGCTGAATAGCCAGCTAACATAACTAGCTAGATACCTAATTGGTAGGACGGCTAGCCAACTGGCTTACCTAGCTACCTACCTTGCTGGGTAGTGAGCTAGACAGCCAGCTATCTAGCTAGTGGGTGGGCCAGCAGGCTAGTCAGCTGGCTAAAATAGCCAGGTGGCTGGCTGGACAGTCAGGTAGCCAGCCGGCTCAACCAGCCAGCTGCCCTGCTCACCAGCCAGCTAGCCAGCCAGCTGAACAACTGGCCACCTACCTGACCAGCCTGCTAACCAGCCAACTTAACTTGCCAGCGACCTACCTAGATAGCCTGATGGCTAGCCAGCGGTCTTAACTAGCTACTTACATACATAACCCACTGGCTTGCTAGCGGACTTAACTACCTAAACACCTAGCTAACCTGATGGCCAGTGAGCTCACTTAACCAGGTGACTTAACTAGCTAGCTACCTACCTAGTCAGCTGACTTAACTAGCTGCTTTAACTAGCTAGCTCCCTCGCTAGATATCAAATAGCTAGCTGACTTAACTAGCTGAATTAATTAGCTAGCTAGCTGAGATGTAGCTGAATTAACTAGCTGGCTCCCTAGATATCCAGATGAATGAACTAGCTGGAATAACTAGTGAGCCACCTGTCTATGCAACTGATGTAAGTAGCTTTTTAATAGCTAGCCAGCTTGCTAGACAACTGATTTAATGAGCTGACTTAACTAGCTAGCAAGCTGGTTAGCCAGCTGACTAAACTAGCTGACAAAACTAACTTGTCTACTGACTAGCCAGCTGACTTTCATTGCCTAGCTACCTAGTTAGCCAGCAGCCTAGCCAACTGATTTAACTAGCTGACTTAACGAAGTAGCTAGCTGGCTAGCCAACAGACTTAACAAGCTAGCTACCTAGATAGACAGCTGGATAGCCAGGTGACTTAACTAGGTGACATAGCAAGAGAGCCTCATGGCTAGCCAGCTCAATTAACTAGCTATCTACCTACATAGCCTACAGACTTGTCAGGTGATTTAAATAACGACATAGCTAACTTGCTGGCCGGCAAGCTGACAACTGTGTGACTTAACTAGCTAGCCAGTTGGCTAGCCAGCTGATTGAACTAGCTAGCTACTCTGCTTTGCACCTGGCTAGACAGCTGACTTAACTAAATGACTTAACTAGCTAGCTACCTAGCTAGCCAGATGACTTAACTAGCTGACTTAACTAGCTAACTACCTAGATTGCCAGCTGGCTGGGAAGCTGACTTAACTAGCTTACTTATCCTGCTAGCCAACTGGCTGACCAGTTGACTTAACTAGCTGACTTATGTAGCTAGAGTGCTGGCTGGCCAGCTGAATTAACTAGCTGATTTATACAGCTAGACAGCTGGCTAGCCAGCTGTCGTAACTAGCTTGCTACCTAGCTAACCAGCTGGGAAACCAGCTGAATTAACTAGTTGACTTAACCTGCTAGCCAAATGGCTAACCAGCTGACTCAACTAGCTGACATTTATAGTTAGCCAGATGGCTAGTCAGCTGATTTAACTATCTCTCTATGAAGCAAGCTAGCTGGCTAGTCAGCTGACTTAACTAGCTGACTTAATTACCTAGCAAGCTGGATAGCCAACTGAAATAACTTGCTCGCTACTTAGCTAGCCAACTGGCTAGCCAGCTGTCTTAACTAGCTGACATAAAAGTTGGCCTGCTTGCTAGTCAGTTAATTAAATTGCTTGCTATATAGTTAGCCTGCTGGCTAGCCAGCTGACTAAGCTAGGTGACTTAACTAACTAGTCAGCTGTCAAGCCAGTTCAGTTAATTAGCAAGCTACCTGGCTAGCCAGCTGGATAGCCAACTGACTTAACTAGGTGACTTAACTAGCTAGCCCGCGGCCTACACTGCTGATATAACTATCTAGCTACCTAGCTAGCCAGATGTCTAGCCAGTTGACTTAACTAGGTGACTTAACTAGATAGCCAGGTGACTAGCAGGCTGACTTAACTGCCTAGGTACCTAGCTAGCCAGCTGGATAGCCAGCTGACTTTACTAGCTTGCTACCTAGCTAACCAGCTGTCTATTGAGCTCACTTAACTAGATTACTGAACTAACTACCTAACTGACTAGCCAGCTAACATACATAGATAGTTACCCAGCTAGGCAGCTGGCTAGTCAGCTGATTTAACTTTCTGACTTAACTGGCTAGCAAGCTAACTTAACTAGCTGACTTAACCAGCTGTCTACCTAATGTGCCAACTGGCTCAACTAGCTGACTTAGCAAGCTACCTAGCTGGCAAAACTAGCTGACGAATATAGCTAGATTCCCAGGCAACCAGCTGACTTAACTAGCAGAAATAACTAGGTAGCCAGATGGCTAGCCATCTGACTTAACTAGCGTTTTAACTAGCTAACTAGCTGGATAGCCAACAGCCTTAATGAGCTGACTTACCTAGTTAGGCCGTAGGTTGCCAGTTGTCTTAACCAGCTGACTTAACCAGCAAGTCAGCTGGCAAACCAGGGGATTTAACTAGCTGGCTACCTCTCTAGCCAGCTGGCTAGCCAACTGACTTGCCTAGCTGACTTAAGATAGAAAGCTGGCAAGCAAGTTCACTTACTAGCTAAATACCTACATAGCTGACTTAACTATCTGACTTGAATAGCTAGCCTCTGGCTAGCAAGCTGACATATCTAGCTAGCTACCTGCCTAGCCAGCTGCATATGCAGCTGACTAAATTAGCTGACTTAACCAGCTAGTCAGTTCGCTAGCCAGCTTACTTAACACACTGACATCACTAGTTAGGCACGTAGCTGTCCAGCTGACTTTACTAGCTAGCTACAGACATTGGTTGTTGGCTAGCCAGCTCTCTTAACTAGCTGAATTAACCAGCTAGTCAGCTGGCTAGCCAACTGACTTTAACGAGCTCGCTACCTATCTAGCCTTCTGACTAGCCAGCTGACTTAACTAGCTGAGTTAACTAGCTACCTAGTTGGCCAGCTGACTTATATAGTTAGCTAACTACCTAGCTACCTAGATAGCCAAATGACTTAAATTGTTATCTATCCCGCTAGCTACCTAGCTAACAAGCTGACTTCAATAGTTAGTGGCCTAACTAGCTTGCTGACTTAACCAGCTAGCTAACTAGTAAGCTTACTCGTTATCTAATGTGCTAGCTAACTGACTTAATCATCTGACTTAACTCATTATCTAAAGAGCTAGCTAGCTGACTCAACCAGCTGGCTTAACATGTTAGTTAACTAACTAACAACCTCACTCAACTTGCTGACTTAACCCATTAGCTAACATGCTAGCTAATTGTCTTAACCAACTGACTGAATTAGAAAAATGACTTAACTTGCTGACTTAGCTACCTGACTTACCTACTTAGGTAGCTGACTTAACTGGCCGTCTTAACAAGTTAGCTAGCTGATTTAACTACCTGAATTAAATAGTTAGCTATCTATATAACTAGCTGAATGAGAAGCTGCTTTAATAATTATCTCGCTAGTTGGGTAACAGACTTAAGTAGGTGACTTAAATAGTTAAACTAATGAGCTAGCTGACGTAGCTGGTTTATTTAGCTAGATAGCTGACTGAGCTAGCTGACTTAGCTAGTTGGCAAACGAGATAGCTATCTGATTTAATGAGTTGGTTAACACATGAGTTAACTGTTTTAACTAGTTGGTAAACGAGGTAACTAGCTGACTTAACTAGTTTGTTAATGAGTTAGCTAGGTGAATTAACTTGTGGGCTTACTAGTCGACTGACTACTTAGATAGTTTAGTACGTTGGCTGCCTACTCAGCCGAATTGTTAGCTGGCTTAACAAATCGGA
>NW_007261182.1:0-8662 GCF_000164805.1 Carlito syrichta
TTTTATCAAAAGCTTTTTCTGCATCTAGTGATATGATCATGTGGTTTTGTTTTGACATCTGTTGATGTATTTAATACATTTATGGTTTTACGAATATTGAACCCAGCTTGCATGCCAGGAATGAAGCCTCTTTGGTCATGATGGATGATTTTTGAGATGTATTGCTGAATCCGGTTGGCTAGGATTTTGTTGAGAATTTTAGCATCCGTGTTCATCAAAGATATTGGCCTGTAGTTCTCTTTCTTTGTTGGATCTTTACCTGGCTTGGGTATCAATGTGATGTTTGCTTCGTAAAATGATTTGGGGAGATTGACTTCATTCTTAACAGTCTGAAGAAAACTCAGAGATTTCTTCTCTAGACTTAAAATACTTTGAAATAATAAAATGCTTCAAAAAATTTATATAGATTTCCATATGCCAACAATACATTCCTTCATTTCAGCTCTTTCTTCATACCATAGCTTCATTTTTAAAGCCTGAATCTATTTCTACATGACACCAAAAATCCACTTGTTATTCAATAAGTATATTGTGCTGTGTTTATCTATCATGACATAGGCAATAAAATTAGTTGCTTAAATTAATTGGCTGAATCTTAGTGCATGATCATCATCTCAGAGGCAGAGGTTTCTTCTCCATCTTGTCTTACACTAGCCTTTGTCCTGCAATTACATCAATGAAGGTGACTTCCATGTAGGCTGGTTGGCATGAGAATATTTGGCTTCCATTTCTTTTTCCTTACAACATACCAGTTCTGAATTAGCCACTTAAAGTGTTTAATGATTTGGAGTTCTTGTTTTGGAGATACCCAGAGAAATTAGTTTTCTAGCAACAGTATTAGTACACTTTAAACAATTTCATTTATCCTATAGAATGTCAGAGAACAAATTTTAACTGTATTTTAATATGTCCTGCTGTTTATAGATAATAGTGGTCCACACTTCATTGAATCCTGGTTTCATGTTTCTGATAATAACGCAGACATAGATGCTAACACCAAGCCATAATTAATCTATTTTTAAAAATCTTTACACAAATATATTATCTCTTCAATATTAGTAATATGAATGGAACATTTCTGGAAATTCTGAAACAGAATGCCTTTCACAGATTCAGGTCTTCTTTGTAAAGGAGCAGCATTCATTTCCTTGTTTGAGTTCTTGAGCAGTGGCTATCAAACTAAATTTTAATTACTCATTGGGTTCTTAAAAATGCCTGTGCCTGGTTTCCAGCTTCAGAGATTAACTCATAAATACATAGTTGGAGCTTACTTTTTAAAAGTTCTCCAAGTGATACCAGTGTGCAGGTGGGGCTGAGAATTATGCCCAACATATTTATATATAAACTTAAAATGGAGATATTCTGCAAAAATTGGAGTGGATAAGGGTGAAGGAATGAAAGGTTGGACAAGCAGATTGAGTGGGCACACCCCTGTTCTATAATAATTGTTCTCAGATATCTTTCTTTTTTTAATTTTAAAGATGTGGGGTACAATTCAGGGTTAGGTATACAAATGTTCATTACACAGGTACCCTTGGTGATGAGGTGTGCCCCTCCCTCTCCAGGCAGTTTCCTTCAACTGCCAATTCCACCAACCTCCCCTGGAAGTTTCCCACTACTGCCAATCCCTATCTTATAGTATTATGATAATTGTTAAATGTCCATTTATGAGTGAGAACATATGGTATTCTGTTCTTTGTTTCTGTGACAGATCACTGAGTATGATAGACTCTAATTCCATACAGGTTGCATGAAGTCCATATGTCAGTCCTTCTTTAATGGCTGCAAAATATTCTATTGTGTATATACACCACATTTTTTTTATCCAGTTCAGCTACGATGGCCAGCATGGTTGGTTTCATGTTTTTGCTATTGCAAATAGAGTTGCAACAAACATGTGTGTGCAGGTATCTTTTTTATAGAATGACTTGAGTTCTTCTGGGTATGTTCCAAATAGGGGGATTGCTGGGTCATATGGAAGGTCAATTTCTACTTCTTCCAGAAATTGCCATACTGTCTTCAAAGGGGTCGGACTACTTTGAATTCCCACCAGATTCTTTTTCTCTACATCCTCGTCAGCATTTGTTGTTTGTTTTATATTTTTCAATATATTTATTGCTTAATTCATAGCATTAAAGGTTCAAATGGGTTTATTCCATGTTAAATCATATTTTCTTTTTTGCTAAATACCATACATTTATTTTCATCTCAATATAATTCTACCTAATCAATTAATATTCTTCCCATTTATACTTACTAGTTTAATAAGAAAAGTGATAGAAAAAGTGCTATTTACAGATTAGGCTAATAAGCCTTCTTTTCATTATTTTACCTATAGAAAGCAGTCATTTTAATATCAACACATTAATGAAATCAAATGAACTGGTACTTTAGTACATAGTATCAGTATTTTAAAGACACAGTTCTTCATGGTTTTTAATTATTCTTACTTTTAATTTAAATATTCTTACATTTAGTTATTCTTTCACTTAACTGTTTATCATTCAGAAATGCCTAGAAGGTGTTGGCTTATCACTAGGACTGTTGTTATTTTTATTTATCTTTTGTGGCATTTTATTATGGAGGCCTTTCATCATATCTGGACAGTAGAATGTGACATTTGAATGATATCTAACCATATGCTTTTAAGATTTCTTCCCTTTTTAGTGAGGCTCATCACTAATCCATTGTTTCAAAGTTGTTTTTTTTTCTTTCCCTTTCTTAGGGTTTCCGGGCCTCTGTGTTTCTTATCTGGTTTTATAAGACCTACTTTGTTATACTGAATCAAACAATGATCTTGAGAGTATTTACATTTTTCTAGAGGTTCTCTTTTCCTGCTCTTTATCTGGTTCTCTTGATCTGCATTGATAGAAATTGTAAAAATGGGAGGTGTTGGGAATTTGATGACCAAGCCAGTCAGACTATGTGAGTCTTGGTGTGAGTGAGTGAGTGAATGAGTGGAAAATTTTGTGTATGTGCTGATGAGTGAGTTGGCATGTGAGTGACTGAATGAATGAGGGCTAGGTAGCTAGTGGCCAGGGCTCTCCTGGTGCAGCAGCTGAGGCCAAATCTGCTCAGCTTGGACCCTAGCAATTCCCAGATGCAGAAGATGGGTGCCATTTAAAAAAATTCAACAAACCCTTCCTGGGAAGAAAATGCTGTGAGAGACTAAGTGGGGGCTCAAGAGCAAGTGGCCCAGGCCCTCCTGGTGAAGCAGCTGGTGCTGCACCTGCTCGTTGTCTGCTAGCACTATTTTTTTTAATGGGCAAAAGTTTTCCTGCGAAGAAGCAGCAAGGAAAGACTACTGGCTCCAGGTTCTGCCTCATCACTGCAGCAGGAGAGACTGCCGACTCCAGGCTTTGCCTCATCACTGCAGCACCTGACCAGACACTGGCAGCAAGGGCTGGGGAGGGAGCCCAGAGGAAGAGTCCCACCAGAGAAGAGGAACAAGGCACCCCACCACCATGTTGAAAATGGAGCAGAAAAGTGCTCTGACTTGCTCACCCTGGAGCAACAGACTCAATCTCTATGACTGGTGGATCAACTACTCAGGGGTTGATCATCACCCAGAGGAAATATCCTGAAAACACAAACTTCAGAATGAACTGGCAAGTACTGTGTCTCAGGTGTCCCACCTCCCACCCTGATCCAGCTGTGGGACAAAGAGTGTGGTCAGAAAAAGATGAGAAAGAACTTCAAAGAGATCAGTAGTGAGTCCAGGGCTGACCCAACCCCTCTCCTCCCCAGCAATCCTCTGAAGTTCAGACCCACACAGCTGGGGCACAACTGAGAGAGACAAATCCAGACAGATCCTGGATGTCAGTCACAAAAGGAGAACTCCATTCCAAAAGAGACCTGACTGGGGCACCCACATGAGTAGCGAGCCCATACCAGAGGAAGAAACAAACCCACACCTCCCCACTGGAGGGGATCTTACTGACCATACGAGAGTGGAAGGGGAGGACTGCAGCCCTACCCTACCCAACCACCTCTGCCTTCCCTGCTCTGGACACTGAAGAGAGAGTGAAAGAGGTGTAAGCTCTGCAGAAGATAGCAGAGCAAACAGGAGGAAAAATTACAGAGCATACCACAAGAGGGCAGGGTTTTCTTTTTCATTTTTAAATTTAAAATTTTTTTTGCCTATTTGTTGTTAGTTCATCTATTTTTCCCTTTTTGCATGAATGTGTATGTGAGGGTTTGATCTGCATCCCCCCTTTTTTCTTTTTCTTTTATTTTTATTTCTTCTTTTGTTTTCTGTTTATATGTGTGTGTGAATGATCGAGTCTTAAACTTTCAGCCTTTTTTTGTTGTTGGGATTTTTGGGTTCTTTTGTTCTATTATTTTATTTTATGTTTTTAGTTTACGGTGTGTGTCAGTATATGTGTGAAGGTTCAATCTGAATTCTTCCCCCCCACAGACTTTCTCTTTTTATTCTCCATTCATTTTGTGCTAGGTAGGGGTGTGTGTGTGTGTGTGTGTGTGTGTGTGTGTGTGTGTGTGTGTTTAGTTTTGAAGGTTTTTTCTTGTTGTTTGTTTTGTTTCACTTTGTTATTCCAGTTTGTTTTGGGGTGTATGTGTGTATATCTGTCTGTGTGTGTGTTCAATTGTTTTCTCGTTTGGTTTCTGCTTTCCTTGTTCTGTGTTTTTTATCTTTTACTTTAACTCTTGTCCACTTTATGCCATTCTATTTTTCTCTGTGCTCTTCATTGCTGTAAGTGTATCCTGGACACAGGGGGCAGAAACACATACCCATTGCACCATCACATAGAGTGGTGGTTGGGAGTGGTCTCAGGGAACACATATCATAATCAGTGAACACTGTAATTTGCAAGTGGTTTCTGAATCCAAGCTTCCCACCACCTGCATTATTCATCTTTCAAAACTACAAGAGACAACAAAACTTCTCACCCACAGTCCTGTGTCAAAACAGAATAAAACCAGAGCACAGATCAGGGAAGAATAGAAGGCTGAGCAAACATCAGAAGGGAAAGCCTCTCCTACTGACACTGAATAACAGAGCTAAACAGTAAAACAAGAAATCTGTCACAAATGATGAAAAACTAAAGGAAGACCACAGGTGATCTCAAGTGTAATGAAGAAAAAACTCCTGAAAAATCAGACCTTGGAGGCCAAACAATGGAAGTCATCAGTGACTGGCCCCAAATACACCAGGGATTAGGGAATGAATGGAAAGAGTGAATAAGATTCAAGAAACACAAGATACAACACTGAAAGAACTTGTAACAGAGATCTTGGCAATAAAAATTTCATCCTGGAAATTAAAAAAAAAGATGACAAGCATTGAATAAGAATTAATCTAACTGAAACAAGAATCTGAGAACTTGAAGACCAGAATGCAAAATTAACTTGATCAGTAAAAAAAAATAGAAAGAAGACTCAGAAAGAAAGAACAAACCTAAAAGAAAAGTGAGATTATATAAAGAGGCTGAACCTATGCCTGATAGGTATCCCAGAAGAAGAAAGGGAAATGAATAACATCTTGGAGCAAGTATTCCAGGAGGTAATCCAAGAAAACTTTCCCCATCGCACCAGAGATGTGACCAACTAAACACAAGAGAAACAGAGAAAACCCACAAAATATAAAATGAGAAGACAAACCCTTGGACAGAGAGCAATTTGCCTACGCATAATAAGCACAAAAGAAAAAAATCCTAAAGGCAGCAAGAGAGAAAGGTCAGACTAACTACCAGGGAAAACCAATCAGAATAGAAGCAAACCTATTGGCAGAAACACTAAGAGCAACAAGGGATTGGAGTCCAATATTCAAAGTTCTCAAAGATAAACAATTTAAACCAGAATTTTCTACCCAGCCAAGCTCAGCTTCATCAGTGACAGAGAATTAAAATCCTTCCCAGACATCTAATGTCTAAGAGATTATGCAGTTTACAGATCATCTCTACAGGAGACACTTTAAAAGATATTAAGCACAGAAGAAAGAAAAAACAAATAATGACCACTCTTCCCAAGAGAGCAGAGCACAGAATTGATGGCGAATACAATGCAACTAGCAACTTGAAAACACACACACACATCAACCCCAAAACCAAAAGAAAACAGGCAAAGAAAAAACTTTATAAGCACCACATGACAGGGAGAAACAATCACATTTCAATAATCAGCCTGAATGTGACTGGACTAAATGCACCACTGAAAAGACACAGATTGGCAAACTCGATCAGAAACCATGACCCAATTATTTGCTGCATCCAGGAGACTCATCTCACTACAAGGGATGCACACAGACTCAAAGTAAAAGGAAGAAAAACAAGTTTCCAGTCAAATGGATCACAAAAGATGGCAGGAGTCATGATCTTAATATCAGACAAAACAACCTTTAAACTATCCGAAATATAAAAAGATACAAAAGGACATTGCATAATGATGGAAGGTTCAATCCATCAACAAGAAATATACATCCTAAATATATATGCACCCAACACAGGAGCACCAGCATTTATAAAGCAACTACTAAGTAAACTAAAAAAAAATATTGACTCTAATACTGTAATACTTGAATACCCCATTAACACCCCTAGATAGATCATTAAGGCAAAAAATCAACAAGGAGATCCAGAACCTAAACTTGACACATGACCAAATCTACTTAACAGATGCATACAGATTATTCCACCCAACAACCAAAGAATATACATTCTACTCATCACCACATGCAATGTACTCCAAGATTTATCACATTCTGGGCCATAAATCAAGCATAAACAAATTCCATAAGGTTTAAATCTTGCCACGCACCTTCTCAGACCACAGTGGAATAAAAATAAATATCAACACCAACAAAATTTCCCCAAAGGCCACAAAGACATGGACACTAAACAACATGATGCTAAACAACTACTGGGTCAACACTGAAACAAAAGCAGAAATTAAAAGATTCTTGGAAACAAATAAAAATGAGGAAACATCCTACCCAATCGCTGGGACACCATGAAATCAGTTCTAAAGGGGAATTTATATCTCTATGAGCACACATCAAGAAAACAGAAAGATCACAAGTTAAGAGTGTAACAAGTCACCTGAGGGGATTAGAAAGAGAAGAACACCAAAGCCCTAACTTTAGTAGAATAGTTCAAATCACCAAGATAAGAGTCCAAATATGGGACACAGAAGACAAAAATATCATAGAAAACATCAATGAAACAAAAAGCTACTTCTTTGAAAGAATTAACACGATTGTTGGACTCCTAGCTAGAATGAACAAGAAAAAAAGAAAGCCCAAATAAGCAAAATCAGAAATACAAAAGATCAAATCACAACTGACTCTGTAAGTAATACAAAATATATCAGAGATTGCTATGTACACGTATATGGAAACAAACTTCATAACATAAATGAAACAGAGGACTTTCTGATATCACACAACCTTCCCTGGATGAAACAAGAAGACATTGAGACCCTAAATAGACCAATAACAAGCCAGGAAATTAACTTTGTTGTAAATAAACTACCTACCAAAAAAAGCTCTTGACCGGATTCCTTCTCAGTAGAATTCTGCAAAACATATGAGGAGGAGTTGATACCAATACTAGTGAAAGTATTTCAGTTAATTGAAAAGATGGAATTATCCCCAAATTGTTTTATGATACCAACATCACACTGATACCCAAACCAGGTAAAGATCCCAAAACAACAAAGATGAAAACAACAGGCCAATATCCCTTATGAACATAGATGCAAAAATCCTCAACAAGATTCTAACAAATTGGATCCAAAAACACATTTCCAAAATCATCCACAATAACCAAGTATGCATCATCCCCAGGATGCAGGGCTGGTTCAACATTCTCAAGACCATAAATGTAATTAAATACATCAGCATATGTAAAAACAGGAATCACATGATTATATCAAACAGATCTAAAAACAAGAACCACACAATTATATATGCAGAAAAAGCTTTTGATATAACCCAGCATCCCTTCTTGATAAAAACGCTCAAAGACCTAGGTATAAAAGGAACACACCTCAAAATAGTAAGCGCCATCTATGATAAACCCACAGCTAACAAATTGCAAAATGGACATAACCTAGAAACGTTTTCCCTGAAAACTGAAACAAGACAAGGCTGCACACTCTCACCCCTCTTGTTCAGCATTGTGTTGGAAGTCCTAGCTAGGGCAATTAGACAAGAGAAGGATATCAGAGCTATCCAAATAGGAAAAGAGTAAGTCAAGATATCCCTCTTTGCTGATGATAAGATCATATACCTTGAAAATCCAAGAGAATCTGTCAAACCTGCTTGCACTGATAAAGAACTTAGGAAAATCTCAGGGTACAAAGTAAATGTACAAAAGACAGATGCATTCCTATATACCAACAACAAACAGACAAAAAAACAAATAAAAGGCATGATCCCATTCACAATAGCCACACACAAAAAATGAAATACTTTGGTGTCTTCCTAACCAGAGAAGTGAAAAACCTTTACAATGCAATCTACAAAAACTGCTCAAAGAAATCCAAGAAGACACAAACAAATGGAAAAATATTCCATTCTCATGGATAGAAAGAATCAACATTATTAAAATGTCCATCCTACCAAAGACAATCTACAGATTCAAGGCAATACCTATTAAATTACCAACATCATTCTTCTCAGACCTGAAAATGACATACAGTAATT